>NW_017670895.1:52070-62729 GCF_001879085.1 Nicotiana attenuata | reverse complement strand
ACTTGGGAGGGGGGTGGAGGAAGAGAGGTGGAGAGTGAAATATTTTTTGATGAAAGATAGTGAAAGAAGTATGTGGGGTTGAGGTGTGAATCCAAAAGAGTAAAAAAGCGTTACAAAGGTTTTTTTAGAGTTAAATTCAAGCTCATTTCTTGGGTTTATATAGAGAAAGCTAAGCATTTGTTGGTGTTTTAACTAATCATTAATTAACTTAAGTATGAATG
Organism: Nicotiana attenuata; assembly: GCF_001879085.1. Taxonomy (NCBI): domain Eukaryota; kingdom Viridiplantae; phylum Streptophyta; class Magnoliopsida; order Solanales; family Solanaceae; genus Nicotiana; species Nicotiana attenuata. The sequence continues at coordinate 62,508 of NW_017670895.1, read as the reverse complement.
GTTAAATTCCATTCAATATTTCTTCTGTGAAGGGAAACTATAACCCAACTTTCTTACCCAATTACCACTTCCCCTTTTTTTTGGGTTAGTGGATATATTTCTCTCTTTTTTTTAATCATCTCGTCTCTAAAGTTGACCTGGCTAATATAAATTCGCGTCGAATTGAGCCTATTTACGAGAAGAACACTTTCCACTAAGAATTTTTTCACTCACAAGGTTTAAACCCGAAATTTCTAGTTAAATGTAAAAGGATTTCATTCATCCCATCTCATTCTTGGTGATAACTGGATGCATTTCTAATTAAGAAGTTTTATGGTTGATAATATAAAAGATAACGATAAATAATTTGCCTTAAGGTGGAAATAACAACTTTGAAAATAAAACAGAACCTAGGGTTGTCTAAGAGGAGGGTTCTGATACTTGGATTGGGTACGGGGGCGGTACCGGTAAGGGGAGGGTTCCTTAAGGGGAATTAAGGGTACGGGATAAAGGGATTTTTAGGGTTACCGTACCAGTATCACTACCGGTCCTAGAGGGAGGGTACTTAAGGGGACGATAACGGTACTTAGGGGTATTTTTAAATTAAGATTTTAAAAATAAATACTATATTTAAACACCCAAATTTACGGGATAAAAAAAATTCAATACTTTTATTTCAATATTTATTAAAATAAATTTACATACTTCTTTTAAATGATTTACGGAACTTTTCATGACCTTTTGAAATAAAAGAGTTAGAAATATGTATAGATATCAAGAAGTGTACCCATTTCTAATCTTTGATTAACTCTCTGATTAGTGTTTTTCAAATGCTTAAATGCTTGTACGTTGCTTACTCGATTTGATGTTATTAATGTTAACATTATCAGTTCCAAAAAAGAGGTATTCGGTAATTGTTGCTGAGCTTTGGCTATTAATTCTGCTTATTAATAATGCAGTTGGTAATTTAATTGTTGTTTGTCAAACACTAGGACTTTGGGGTGGTTGGTTTAAACCTTGACTATATTCACCTAATATAATTAGTTTTACTGTATGTTAGGACAATTAGCATAGGGACCAACATATGAAAATTTAGTCTTGTCAACCTGTGAAAGAAGAAAAGAGGAAAAAGAAGAGTTTATACTTTCAATGTGTAACCATATTTTACGTCTAGAATTAACTACTACTAGGATTTTATCTCCTTCATTAAAGGCTACTTAACAAATGATGCTTTTACTTTAATTTCTACTCCTTCCATTCACTTTTACTTGGCATGTTTTGACTTTTTACGCCCCTTAAGAAATAATAAATGAAGTGTATAATTTACCATGATATCTATATTAATTGATGCATATTTTATTGAATTTGAGAATAATTTGAAATGAGTAATAAATATGTATTGGGTAAAACTGAGTTTATACATATTGAATTGATTGAAAGATGACATGTCATGACACGTAGGCAGGTCAAAGAATGATGATTAGCAAAGAGACACGAGTTGCAACAGATACGAGCGGAAGCACAAGAAGAAGCACGAGCAAATATTCAAAAGACTCGATGCTCGTACCTATTTAAGTCTAAAAGCTGAGAAGAATGAACCTGACAGCACAGGAGAGCCCAGATACAGTGTTTAATAAGCATTAAATACTGAAAATGTTAGAGAATCTGTATTAAATTACAATGATTATGTAACGTAGCATTTAATGCCTTTAATCGTCCATAATGACCTTATTATGACAAAGGCAAAACGTATAACTTAAAAATAGCTATAAAAGGGAGAAGACTGATCATTTGTAAGGGGACGACAATATCATCTGAATATACTGGTTTACTTTATTTTCTGCTATCTATTGGTTATCAAAATCCATTTCCTTTATTCATTTCCGATTATCAGTAACCCGAGTTCTTCTAAAAATAAAGCTTTGACTGAAATTCCATTTTTTGGTTAAACAAATTGGTTCCGTTACCGGGAATCTGATAATCTATTCTTTCTTAACCTTGTCTATTTCGTTACATCAACAATCATGTCAAATGTTAACGATAACACCCAAGGAAACCAAGGAAATCATCAACTCCAAGGGGACCCACAAGATGTTCACACTCCGATTCCTTCTCCACAAAGCTCGCCTCGGCGGTCTCGAGAAGGAACTCCTGATGGATCTCACTCAAACACAAATGCTCAATTTGACAACAATGAAGCTATCAATGAAGTTTTGCAGAAGCTGATCGCTCAACAAGTCAATAAAGCTCTTGAGGCTTTTGCCAGCCAGTTACCTGTTGCACCATCAACACCAATTCCAAATACGAACACCTTGGAAAACCCTCGTTCTGGGCTTGTTAATTCAGGCAGTGGTGGAATCCCCAGTGCTTCACGGGATGGAGAACCAGGTAACTTAGTCAATTCCGATTTACAAAATTTAGTTTTAACGTTGCAGAAGCAACTCAAAGAGCAAAGTGACCGCATAGAGAAAATACCTGGAGTACCGCCTGTAATCAAAGGAATAGATATGGATAAATATTCACAGCAACCTTGGAAGCCAAGCGCTGCTCCTCTACCGATAATTCAAAATGCCCGATATTCCAAAATATGATGGAACAACTAATCCACGAGACCACGCGACGGCATTCACAACTGGCATAAAAGGCAACGACTTGACCAAAGAAGAAATTGAATCAGTATTGGTCAAAAAATTCGGTGAAACACTCACTAAGGGAGCATTAACATGGTATTCTCTTTTACCCGAAAATTCCATAAATTCTTTTGCTGAGCATGTAGAATCATTTATCAAAGCACATTCGGGGGCTCAAAAAGTCGAAAAGAGAATGGAGGATATTTTCAAAATCAAACAAGGGGACTCCGAGTTGCTCAGAGAGTTCGTGGATAGGTTCCAGCGGGAGAGAATGACGTTACCACGTGTACCAGATAATTGGGCAGCTATAGCTTTCAGTAGTAATTTGAATGAGAAAAGCACAGAAGCCACGAGGCGACTCAAGGAAAGTCTTCGTGAATTCCCAACAATGACATGGAATGACGTTTTCAACAGGTATAGCACGAAGTTAAGGATCAAAGAAGATATTATTTCACGATCTCAAAAAGAAGAAAAGGTAAGTTCAAGACGGACAGAAATAGAAAAAGGTCCGGTAAAATTAGGTATGAACCATATATGAGCCCAGCTGGAAAAGATTCACGGTCAAAGCATGATCATTCAAGGTACGATCATAGATCTAGAAATAGAGAATCGGGCTCATCATCGAGGTATGAAATGATCGTAACACACGAGAGTCACGAGATGATGATAGAAATTTGAAGGCACGATTTGGCAGTTATAATTTTAATGTAAGCACTTCCGAGCTCGTAGCTGTTTTAAGAAGCATGGGTGATAAGGTGCGGTGCACAAAAGAAATGAGGTCAAATCCAAATAGACGCAATCCCGAACACTAGTGCAAATTTCACAACGATCATGGTCACAAAACGACAGATCGTAGGTTGCTACAAGGTGAAGTTGATCATCTGTTGAAGCAAGGATATCTCACTGAGTTATTCAGTGAGAAAGGTAAGCAAGCATACATGAAGAATAGGCAGGAGCCCCCTAAACCGGCTTCTCCAAAAAGGACCGTTAATGTTATAAGCGGGGGCGAAGAAATCAATGGTGTGACGTATACAACAACAAATAAAGTTTCCAAAGTCACGATTACCCACGGGAAGCGGGTGCGACATGTATTAGAGGAAGAAAGTATTACGTTTGATGATGCAGATGCGGATGGCGTATTAACTCCACATAACGAGGCACTGGTAATATCTTTACTTATACATGACACTAATGTGAAACGTGTTTTGATTGATCTAGGTAGTTCCATGAACATTATCCTACTAAGAGTACTACATGAGATGCAAGCTGAGGATAAATTAGTACCAAAAGCGCATACTTTGTCTGGATTCGACAATTCCAGCGTTGTGACGAAAGGGGAAGTAATACTTACTACATTCGCAGAAGGAGTTGTCAAAGATACGAAGTTTCAGGTAGTGGAGATGGAAATGGCTTACAACATAATTCTAGGGAGGCCATGGATCCACGAGATTGATGTTGTTCCATCAACCTTACATCAAGTCATTAAATTTCCATCACCACGGGGAATATGTCAAATCCGTGGAGATCAACAGACATCCAGGAGCATCAACTCCGTAGCAGATTCAAGTACGAGAAATGAAGAAAAATAGCAATTACAGAATTCAGTTGAGGATACCACAACGCAAACCTCAACTGAACAAGGGCGAACAGATGTAGATTCAAGGCCCGATTCCATTGAAGAACCAGAAGGAAACGAAAATATCAAAACAACGATCGAAGAGCTGGAGGCTGTAGTATTATTTGTACAATGGCCTGAAAGNATCCACGAGACCACGTGACTGCATTCACAACTGGCGTAAAAGGCAATGATTTGACTAAACAATAAATTGAATCAGTATTGGTCAAAAAATTCGGCGAAACACTCACTAAGGGAGTTTTAACATGGTATTCTCTTTTACCCGAAAATTCCATAAATTCTTTTGCTGAGCTTGCAGATTTGTTTATCAAAGCACATTGGGGGGCTCAAAAAGTCGAAAAGAGAATGGAGGATATTTTCAAAATCAAACAAGGGGACTCCGAGTTGCTCAGAGAGTTCGTGGATAGGTTCCAGCGGGAGAGAATGACGTTACCACGTGTACCAGATAATTGGGCAGCTATAGCTTTCAGTAGTAATTTGAATGAGAAAAGCACAGAAGCCACGAGGCGACTCAAGGAAAGTCTTCGTGAATTCCCAACAACGACATGGAATGACGTTTACAACAGGTATAGCACGAAGTTAAGGATCGAAGAAGATATTATCTCACGATCTCAAAAAGAAGAAAAGGTAAGTTCAAGATGGGTAGAAACAGAAAAAAGGTCCGGTAAAAATAGGTATGAACCATATATGGGCCCAGCTGGAAAAGATTTACGGCCAAAGCATGATCAGTCAAGGTACGATCATAGATCTAGAAATAGAGAATCGGGCTCATCATCGAGGTATGGAAATGATCGTAACACACGAGAGTCACGAGATGATGATAAAAATTTGAAGGCATGATTTGGCGGCTATAATTTTAATGTAAGTACTTCCGAGCTCGTGGCTGTTTTAAGAAGCATGGGTGACAAGGTGCGGTGGCCAAAAGAAATGAGATCGAATCCAAACAGGCGCAATCCCGATCATTGGTGCGAATTGCACAATGATCATGGTCATAAAACGACAGATTGTAGGTTGCTACAAGGAGAGGTTGATCATCTATTGAAGCAAGGGTATCTCACCGAATTATTCAGTGAGAAAAGTAAGCAAGCATACATGAAGAATAGGCAGGAGCCTCCAAAACTGCCTTCTCCCAAAAGAACCGTCAATGTTATACGCGGAGGGGAAGAAATTAATGGTGTGACATATACAGCAGCCAATAAAGTTTCCAAAGTCACAATTACCCACGGGAAGCGGGTGCGACATGTCTTAGAGGAAGAAAGCGTTACGTTTGATGATGCAGATGCGGATGGCGTATTGACTCCACATAACGACGCACTGGTAATATCTTTACTTATACATGACACTAATCTAAAACGAGTTTTGATTTATCCAGGTAGTTCCGTGAACATTATCCTACTAAGAGTACTACATGAGATGCAAGCTGAGGATAAATTAGTACCCAAGGCGCATACTTTGTCTGGGTTCGACAATTCCAGCATTGTGACGAAAGGGGAAGTAATACTCACTACATTCGCAGAAGGAGTGTCAAAGATACGAAGTTTCAGGTAGTGGAGCTTGAAATGGCTTACAACATAATTCTAGGGAGGCCATGGATCCACGAGATGGATGTTTGTGACGACCCAACCCGTCGTCACGTGAGTTACCGCCCTGTTTTCCCTATTTTCTATTTCTTTATGCTTCATTATCAGTGTTGGGTGTGAACGAGTTGATTTGGATTGGTTCTAGAAGGAAATGAGACACTTAGTCTCTTTAAGGAAGGTTTGTTTTGGAAAAGTCAACCGGACGTTGACTTATGTGTTCGAGGCTTGGATATGAATTTCGATGATTCGGTTAGCTTCGGGGGATGATTTGTGACTTAGGAGTGTGATCAAAAGTGATTTTGGAGGTCTGGAGTAGAATTAGGCTTGAATTGGAAAAAGTTGAAAGTTTAGAAGTTCTTAGGCTTNATGTGTCCATGCTCCAGAAGTACATTGGGGTCCCGTCCCATGTTTTAGATTTCAGTACAGTTCAGCTGGAGGGTGACTGGACTTATAAGGTAGAGCCAGCAGCCATTTTGGATCGTCAGGTTCGGAAGTTGAGATCAAAAGATGTTGCATCAGTGAAAGTGCAATGGAGAGGTCGGCCCGTGGAGGAGGCTACCTGGGACACCGAGCGGGAGATGCGGAGCAGATACCCCCACCTATTTGAGGCATCAGATATGTTTCTTGACTCGCTCGAGGACGAGCGTTTGTTTAAGTTGGGGAGGATGTGACGACCCGACCCGTCGTCACGTGTGTTACTGCCCCGTTTTCCCCACTTTCTATTTCCTTATGTTTCAGTATCAGTATTAGATGTGTTGGAGTTGATTTGGATTGGGTTTGATAAGAAATGAGACACTTAGTCTCTTTTAAGAAAGCTTAAGTTGGAAAAGTCAACCGGACGTTCACTTTTGTGTTAGAGGGCTCGGATATGAATTCCGATGATTTGGTTAGCTTCGGGGGATGATTTGTGACTTAGGAGTGTAATCAAAAGTGATTTTGGAGGTCTGGAGTAGAATTAGGCTTGAATTGGAAAAGTTAGAATTTTGGCGAATTCCGGTCGATAGGTGAGATTTTGATCCGAGGGTCGGAATGGAATTTTGAGAGTTGTAGTAGCTTCGTTAGGTGATTTGGGATGCGTGTGCAAAATTTCAGGTCATTCGGAGGTGTTTTGGTTGGGTTTTTGATCGGATGCGTGTTTCGGAAGTTTTGGAAGAACTTAGGCTTGAATTCGATGAGAAATGATGGTTTTAGTGTTGTTTGAGGTGTTTTGATGATTGGAGCAAGTTTGAATAAGGAATTGGATCATGTTTGTGTTTTTGGTTGAGGTCCCGGGGGCCTCGGGTTGAGTTCGGATGGTTAAATGGAGAGTTTCGGAATTTTCGCATGGTTAAGGTCTGCTGGTATCTGGTATTTTGAGGCAGCGTAGATGGTTTGAGTTACTTGAGGATTATGACATTACTATTTTGTATCACCCGAGGAAGGCCAACGTAGTGGCCGATGCTTTAAGCCGGAAGTCGGTGAGTATGGGGAGTTTAGCATACATTCCAGTTGAGGAGAGGCCATTTGCAGTTGAGGTTCAGGCCTCGGCCAATCGATTTGTGAGACTAGATATTTTAGAGCCCAGTCGGGTGTTGGCTTGTATGGTTTCTCGGTCTTCCTTGTATGACCGTATCAGGGAGTGTCAGTATGATGATCCGCATTTGCTTGTCCTTAAGGACAGGGTTCAGCATGATGATGCCAGGGATGTGACCATTGGAGATGATGATGTGTTGAGGATGCAGGGCCGGATTTGCGTGCCCAACGTGGATGGGCTTCGGGAGTTGATATTGGAGGAGGCCCATAGCTCGCGGTATTCCATTTATCCGGGTGCCGCAAAGATGTATCAGGATCTTAGACAGTACTATTGGTGGCGGAGGATGAAGAGAGATATTGTGGAGTATGTAGCCCGGTGTCTTAATTGTCAGCAAGTGAAATATGAGCATCAGAGATCGGGTGGCTTACATCAGCAGATGGTTATTCCTGAGTGGAAGTGGGAGAGGATCACTATGGATTTTGTTACCGGACTCCCACGGACTCTGAAGAAATTTGATGCTACTTGGGTGATTGTAGACAGGCTGACCAAGTCCGCGCACTTCATTCCGGTTTGTACTACTTATTCTTCAGAGCGGCTGGCGGAGATTTATATTCGGGAGATAGTTCGATTGCATGGTGTCCTAGTTTCCATCATATCAGATTAGGGCACTCAGTTCACCTCTCAGTTTTGGCATGCTGTTCAGCGAGAGATGGGTACGCAGGTACAGTTGGGCACACAGCCTTTCACCCTCAGACGGACGGGCAGTCCGAACGCACCATTCAGATATTGGAGGATATGTTACGTGCCTGTGTTATTGATTTTGGAGGATCATGGGATCGGTTTCTACCGCTTGCAGAGTTTGCCTACAACAATAGCTATCAGTCCAGCATTCAGATGGCGCCATATGAGGCCTTGTATAGGAGGCGGTGTAGATCTCCAGTTGGTTGGTTCGAGCCCGGGGAGGCTAGATTGTTGGGGACAGATTTGGTTCAGAATGCATTGGAGAAGGTGAAGGTGATTCAGGAGAGACTCCGTACAGCACAGTCGAGACAGAAGAGTTATGCAGACAGGAAGGTCCGAGATGTATCTTATATGATCGGTGAGAAGGTCTTACTGAAGGTTTCACCCACAAAAGGTGTTATGAGATTCGGGAAGAAAGGGAAGCTGAGTCCGCGGTTCATTGGGCCTTTTGAGGTACTTAGGAGGATCGGGGAGGTGGCTTATGAGCTTGCCTTGCCACCTAGCTTGTCGGGCATGTATCTAGTTTTTCATGTGTCTATACTCCGGAAGTACATTGGGGACCCGTCCCATGTTCTAGATTCTAGTACAGTTCAGCTGGAGGGTAACTTGACTTATGATGTAGAGCCAGCAGCCATTTTGGGTCGTCAGGTTCGGAAGTTGAGGTCAAAGGATGTTGCTTCGGTGAAAGTGCAGTGGAGAGGTCGGCCCGTGGAGGAGGCTACCTGGGAGACCGAGCGGGAGATGCGGAGCAGATACCCTCACCTATTTGAGGCTTCAGGTGTGTTTCTTGACTCGCTCGAGGATGAGCGTTTGTTTAAGTTGGGGAGGATGTGACGACCCAACCCGTCGTCACGTGATTTACCGCCCCGTTTTCCCTATTTTCTATTTCTTTATGCTTCATTATCAGTATTGGGTGTGAACGAGTTGATTTGGAGTGGTTCTAGAAGGAAATGAGACACTTAGTCTCTTTAAGGAAGGTTTGTTTCGGAAAAGTCAACCAGACGTTGACTTATGTGTTAGAGGGCTCGGATATGAATTCTGATGATTCGGTTAGCTTAGGGGGATGATTTGTGACTTAGGAGTGTGATCAAAAGTGATTTTGGAGGTCCGGAGTAGAATTAGGCTTGAATTGGCAATGTTAGAATTTTGGCGAATTCCGGTCAATAGGTGAGATTTTGATCCGAGGGTCGGAATGGAATTCAGAGAGTTGCAGTAGCTTTGTTAGGTGATTTGGGATGCGTGTGCAAAATTTCAGGTCATTCAGAGGTGTTTTGGTTGGGTTTTTGATCGGATGCGTGTTTCGGAAGTTTTGGAAGAACTTAGGCTTGAATTCGATGAGAAATGATGGTTTTAGTGTTGTTTGAGGTGTTTTGATGATTGGAGCAAGTTTGAATAAGGCATTGGACCATGTTTGTGTTTTTGGTTGAGGTCCCGGGGGCCTCGGGTTGAGTTCGGATGGTTAAAGGGAGAGTTTCAAAATTTTTGCATGGTTAAGGTCTGCTGGTATCTGGTATTTTCGCACCTGCGGTTGTGGGACCGCAGGTGCGGTCATGCAGAAGCGAAGGGAGGATCGCATAAGCGATTTTTGGCCTGGGTGTTGTTTTCGCAGAAGCGGTTGGAGGAGCCGCATCTGCGAAGCCGCAGATGCGGGAATGAGGTCGCAGAAGCGGACCTTGGGACTTTGGGAATTTCCGCAGAAGTGGAAGAAGGACGCAGGAGCGGAAGTCGCAGAAGCGACAACTGTACCGCAGATGCGGAAGCAACTGATCAGAAAGGAGTTTTAATTCCTTCGCGAAATTTCAAAAGAGTTCATATTTTCACTTCGGACTTGGAGAGTTTTTGGGCGATTTTGAAGAGGGTTTCAAGGACTTCGATCAGGTAAGAATTCTTGGTCTTAGAACACGATTTTACGATGAAAATACATGAATGTAGACTGAAAAATCAAGGAATTAAAGGTCAAAAATAGAGGTTAGGACTTGAAACCTAAGAGAGCAAAAATGGAAATTTGAGGGGTCATTTGGACTCCGATTTTGGTGTTCTTTATATGTATAGACTCGTGGCGAGATAAGGAATCCGTTGATGGTAAATTTACTGATTTTTGAGAAGTGGGCCCGGGGCTCGGGTTTTTGCTAATTTCGGGAATATCACTATTTTTCGATTGTTTTCGATTGGGTATTGTCCCATTAGCATATTGTGATGTATTCGTTGTGGTTTTGATCAGATTCGGTATGCGAGGAGGTTAATTCGAAAGGCAAAGGCATAGCAAGCTAGGACTTTGGCCGGCTTGAGGTTAGTAAATAAAATGTAAAATGCTGTGATGAGGGTTTGAAAACCCCGAATTTGCACAATGTAGTGCTAT
>NW_017670895.1:41230-49324 GCF_001879085.1 Nicotiana attenuata | reverse complement strand
ACTGAAAACTCAAGGAATTAAGGTCAAAAATGGTGGTTTAGGGCTTGAAACCTAAGAGAACAAAAATGGGAATTTGAGGGGTCATTTGGACTCCGATTTTGGTGTTCTTTATATGCATGGACTCGTGGCGAGATAAGGAATCCGGTGATGTAAAATTTATAATTTTTCGAGAAGTGGGCCCGGGGCTCGAGTTTTGCCAACTTCGTGATTTTCGATATTTTTCGACTCTTTTCGATTGGGTTATATTCCCTTAGCATATTGTGACGTATTCGTTGTGGTTTTGGTCAGATTCGACGCACGAAGAGGTGAATTCGAAAGGCAAGGGCATAGCAAGCTAGGACTTTGGCCGGCTTGAGGTTAGTAATAAATGTAAGTGCTGTGTTGAGGGTTTGAAACCCCGAATTTGCACATCGTAGTGCTATGTGAGGTGACTTGCACGCCGGATAACGGGCGTGGGGTAGAGCACCGTCGGGGATTGTGACTTGGTCCGTCCCGCTTAATAAAATTACTACCTAATTCATTGTAGTTTTGTGATATCCTTATAAAAATGGATTAATTGTCATAATTGGGCTTCGTGCCAACTACTTGAATCCTTCAGGAATTATTTTTACTGGTTTCTTACCATATTTCTAGATATTGAACTCAGTCCTGGCATTTAACACTGTTTTTATAAACTCAGCCATTTTTCTAAAAGTAGAAACTAAAGTAATATTTTTAAATGATGTTTGGGCTGAATATTTTTATAGTATTGTGCCGAAAGGCTTATGTGATTTTGGACTGAGTATGGGATCGGACTGCACGCCGCAGTGGTATGATATTGATATTAATATGAGGCCGAGGGCCTGTTTGATGCCACGATATGGCTTATTATTGCGCTTGGGCCGTAAGGGGCCCCTCCCGGAGTCTGCACACCCCCAGTGAGCGCCGTCGACGTTAAATAAATGGAGCGGCTGCACGGCCGCAGCGGGGTACTGGATAGTACCGGTTTATGTGTTGCATTGCATATTTTAATTGTCATTTATTCTTTATCTGTTGTGGTATTATTGTAATTGTCCTCGCTGTTTTACTGTATTTATAGCTTTACCTTGTGTTTATTTGGGATTTATTATCCTCAGACATTATTTATATTTATTACTTTCTGGGTTAGAAGTACTCACAATACTCCCTGCACCTTGTGTGCAGATTCAGGTACACCACAGGGTGAGTGAGGACTTGTTGGCTGAGCAGCGTTTATCCGGGAGTATCGAGGTAGCTGCATGTCGTTCGCAGCCTTGATCTCTCCTATCTATCTTTATCCTTTTATTCGTATTTTCTTTCCTAGACAGACTTGTGATTAGGTGAATATTTTGTATTAGAAGCTCATGTTCGTGACACCAGATCTGTGGGCTATTTAGTATTTTATTTTGGGGTTTTCGGAGGTTAGAAATTATTTCAGAGATTCCGCATTTAAATTGTTATTTTTACTTGTGAATATTCATTTATCCATCTAGGTTATTTGGTTAAGGTTGTGTAAATGGTCGGGCTTGCCTAGCAGTGTGTTGGGCGCCATCACGATCGGGATTTGGGTCGTGACAGGTGCTAGCTTAAATGCACCTCGATTGTTGCATTAACGAAGTACCAGATAGTTTTTACCGACCAAGGCTTAGGTGGATCTCAGCTAGTAGATTTTGCCTCCATTAAAATTAGTGCTTTTTTGTCTCAAACTTAAACTTTGGTCTCTAAGATTGGCATCAATTTCATTGATCATTATACCACATTACGAGTGCTCAAAGTGTAGATATGTGTGCGTATATAGTTAGTCAGGGGCTCGCGTCTGATTAGCTAGTTGATAAGATAATAGGTTACCAAAGCGAGAATCAGTAGCTAGTCCGAGAGGATGATCAGCAGACACGACCCAGACCCTACAGGATGCGGCATCGGGGAATTTTTTTTTAATGGGCGAAAGTCTGATGAAGCAATGCCACGTAGAGGTAGAAGGCCCACGGGTCTTGAACTTCTTTTTCCCAGAAAAAGAGACATTGAATTTGCTTATAATTTAACTTTGTCTCTGGTGGAAAGTAGTTTAAAATCGTTTTCAGACTTGTTAACATTTTGGAACAGTGTCTCCTTTGTTAACTACACAAGCCAAAATAATCTCTCCTAACTCCATAGTGCAGTAAATTTTGACAGTGGTTAGTACACTTTTCTCTGTGATAAGATTAATGAGTTTATAACGTTACTATAATTAGACGCAAAATCTGACAAAAGTCTTAATCAATTGCACTACCAAATATCAATTTGCTGGTATTAAGAAAATGGTGAAAACATATGGATGTGTTTGGGATCAAATACCTGGACCTGTACAAAAAAATATACAGAATCGTAGTATGAGCACACCACGACGGTGCCTAGTAAGTACCAAGACTAACCTCGGTGGAGTAGTGACGAGGAACAGTCAAGACACCTACTAGTCAAAGAAATTGAACAGGATATGATAATGAACTAGTAAGATAAAATTAACAAAGTAATATCAATAACAGGGAAAAAATCCAACTACAAATAGTAGAGACAATAAAGGGAAAACACGGATAGTAACGAACGATAATCAAGTAAATTAACACCAACATAACTGGGACACATATAAGTAAGAGTATGTTCAAACAAATAAGGCGATTCCAACTCAATCAATCACATCATTTCTATACACAATCCGACCATCTCAATCCTCGGTATCCCATGTCAAAATGTCAAGTTTCACACCTAGCGCCCACATATCTCTATCTCACTTTGCACGACATCTTCCTCATGCTACTCAGTACATAGGATACATAACTAATACAATTAAGATGTTCAAGGAGCCTCGTTTATATAACATAAAGTGGATTAGAGTTTCCAAACCAATTAGGAAATCAGCAAGAAAAGATGAAGTTATTTTTAAAAATTATTTGAATAAAGAAAATACCCTTTTCAAATAAAATACAACATCAAATGAACTATTATATTTAATATAGGATTTAATAAATAAAAAGGAATTCCTTTTTAATAAAGATTCAATATCATTGGGTTAAGGAAATTTAATTGAGAAACTAATTGAAATAAAATATAACATTTGTAGGAATTTGAGTTATTGAAAGGTGTGTGTGTCCTCCTGTTGCGGCGTGCAACCCGATCCCACCTATCCACCCTTATTACTCCTTGTTGTGGCGTGCAACCCGATCCCACCAGACAACATCAATTCTCCCTTATTCCTCCTCAGCATATCAACTACAACAATTTGAACACGTAGCATAGAGGCACAGGGTCATAGTGAAATTTACAATTAAGAAACAACAAAACAATAAGGAGGACAATCTCTTTCATTAAGGCAAATAAGGGCCAAGTAACAAGTAAGAGTTAGAGGAAAGCTAACAACGTCGTATGGGCATATAAAGGTAAAACAAGCAATTAAGAAACCCAATCATATTGAAAACTTCCCATTTAATGAACATAAGCACCTAAGAACTCTAAAGGCAAATTTTCCACAAATAAGACCAAGCACACACTCGTCACCTCGCGTGCACGGATTACAATTAGCAAGAAGACTCAAATCCTAAGGGGGAGTCCCCCACACAAGGTTAGGCAAGATACTTACCTCAATCCGACCAATTCAATACTCAATTTAGCTTTTCCTTTACCAATTCATTAACGCTCGGCTCAATCTAGCCAAAAACGACTTGAATACATCAAACAATGCAAGAGAAAGCAATTTCAATTAACAAAACTATGATTCTTACACAATTTGCAAAAAGTCAACTCCCCGGGCCCGCACCTCGGAACCCGACAAAATTTACAAAAAGCGAATACCCATTCCGATACGAGTTCACCCATATGAAAATTATCTAATTCCGACACAATTTGGTCCCTCAAATCGTCATTTTATATTTTTAAAAGATTTTACAATTTTTCCCAAATTTTCCTTTAGATTCTCATGAATTTGATGTTAAATCTAAGATATAATCACAAAATATAGTTGGAAATTGATTAGAGACAATTACTCAATGATTTGGTATGAAAATCTTCTCTCAAAATCGTCCACTCTCGGAGTTAGGGTTCAAAGAATATGAAAAATGGCAAAAACTCGGGATACAAAGCTTTTAGCAGGCTGCAGATGTCGCATTTACGACACTGGGTTCGCAAATGCAAACTCGCAAAAGCGAAGAAATCTTAGCAAATGCGAAGCCTGAATTTACCCTGTCACGATCGCAATTGCGATGAAAATCTTCGCAAATACGAAAGGCCTTCGCAAAAGCGGCCCAGAGCTTCGCATTTGCGAACCTTCCCGGCCCAGTTCATTTTCGCATTTGCGAGACTGGCTTCGCAAATGTGAAGCTTGCCAGTCCCAGCCATTTTCGCAAATGCGATACAATGCCCGCAAAAGCGGTGGTCGCAAATGCGACCCTTTGCTCGCAAATGCGAGATCAGACAGTAGAAAAATCAGAAGTTTCTTCCAAACACTCCGAAACGCTTCCAAAACTCATCCGAGCCCTTGGGGCTCCAAACCAAACACCCACACAAGTCTGAATACATAACACAAACTCGCTTGCACAATCGGAATATCAAAATAACCTCTAGAACCACGAATCGGATGCCAAAACGCATGAAAATCACTATGAACTTCAAGAACTTCTAGGATTGCAACCAAGCGTCCGAACCATATCAAATCAACTTCAAACGACACCAAATTTTGCAGGCAAGTCCCAAATGACGTAACGGAGCTATTCTAACTTTGGGAATCGCATTCCGACCTCGATAACACAAAAGTCAACTTTGGGTCAAATCTCTCCATTTTCTAAACTTTAACTTTTCCAACTTTAGCCGAAATACCTCAACTTACCCCACGGGCCTCCAAATCCAAATTCGAACGCACGCCTAAGTCCAAAATCGCCATACAAAGCTACTGACATCATCCAAAACTCATTCCGGAGCCGTTTACTCAAAAGTCAAATTCCGGTCAAATTCTCACCGCTTAAGCTTCCAAAACTATATTCTTTCTTCCAATTCGACTCTGATTCATCCGGAAACAGAATACAACCATGCACGCAAGTCGATGCTCATAATATGAAGTTGCTCGTGATCTCAAACTGTCAAACCGGACACAATTGCTCAGAACGACCAGTCGGGTCGTTACATCCTCCTCCACTAAACATGCGTTCGTCCTCGAACATGCCTGGAGTCGCTCCAAAGCCATCGAATCACTGCAAGAGCTCATCATACATACACCCGGGGGTGATTCCCCATCACCCAAACCTAGGTAGGATTGACAATGCAACTTAACAAGGTTGTTGATACCCAATTTTTCCCTATATATTTTTAATACACATATATACTTTCAAAATAGGATATAGGCATATATAAGCATGCATAAGCTTTTTTATAATTTTCGTATAATTTTTTAGGCTTCAAATTGATTTATTTCTTCCCTTTTTACTTATAAAATTTCCAATAATTATCCTTTGAATTATTTTTGTGGTAATTTAGCCATCTAAATTCTATATTTATGCCAAAATATTGCTTAAAAATTTTTAGTGCATTTCTTTTTATAATTGCATTTGCATTTTTAAGCTAATTTGCATATGTTTGCAATACTAGCCCTATTAATGCATAATTATATTTTGACGCATAAAATGATCTTCCATATTTTTTAAATGTTAAATAGCTATTTTAAATTATTTTAGTACGCAAAATTATTTTTAGAAACCATTTATTATTTATTATAAATTATATAGTGTTAAAATGACTATTTAAAACTTAGCCTATTTTATTTCAATTTCAGCCTAAATCCTAACCCAATTACCAGCCCAATCCCCAATTAGATTACCCGACCCAGGCCCAAATACATTTATGCCCGACCCTGGCCCCCCTAATCTTGGCCGTTGATCTCTGAGATCAACGACCCGTATTCATCCTTTCCTAATTAAACTAACCTATACCCCCCCCCCCACACCTAATTCATTTTACAACCCACCCCGCCGCCCTAAAATCCTCTCTGCTCTCAAATACTCTCACCCTGAACCCTAATCTCCAAACGCCCCCCTCCATCTATGGCCATCTTCGGTGACCTCTCACCATCTCTCAGGCCTCCAATGGCTTCTCTCATGTCATTCTTGCCATCTCTAAGGCCCTCAAGGGACCAGGGCTATGACGACTTGCATCTAGGGTTCATCTATTGCCTGTTCCTGGCCATTCCAGTGTGATTTCGAGTAAAATCGTTCTATATTTGCTACGATCTAAGGGTTTTCCAGTATGTTTCGTCATCTCTGTATGGTTCTCTTCGAAACCCTAATTTCTTTTCCAAACCTCCTAGATCTGTACAGATCTAAAACGATTTGAGTTTGTTTCTTATGTGTTTTACAATAGCCTTGAGATTCTTTACAAGAATCGTATGATTTCAAGTGTCTTTTCATCTTTTTCTAAAATTAGGGTTTTCGGAATTTCTTTTTAAACTTTGTTTGATGATTCTTTGTGTTTAAACTTCTGATTCTCACACATTTTTTGACTAATTTTATGAACCTGCTGCAACCCTACCCCATTTGTACTGAAAACCCTAATGTTTTGGGGTTTTTCGTTTGGTTTTTGGATATTGGTACCTCCGACTGTGTTCTTGCCTTAGATTCTTGTGACTTCTCATGATTTACTTGTCCTAGCATGCTTCTACTGAATTTTCTTAGTTCAACTTTTCACTGATATTGTGAACTTGTGTTTATACTGACGATTCATGCAAAACTTGTATGCTTCTCTTCGAATCAGTGTCGTTTAACCAAGGGTTTTGTTAAAACTGTGTGAAATCATGACTATTCATGCTCTACCACATTTTATATAAGCATGCTTCTTCTTTCATGACTTTCCAAACCCTTGATTACTCTGAATCCCTTATTTTCTGGTTTAATTTGAACCCTTTCCATTTAACGTTTTGATTCTTACTTCTTTACTCAATTTGATTGAATTTACCTGCCTTAGTTGTTTTCCTTGCCTTGTTTGTATTCTACTGATTATTATTGATTTGTTTCCTTAATTAAACTGATGTGCATTTATCCTTAATTACCTATTCTATACCTAAGCTTTACTTTATTCTTTTCCTTAAATACCTAGCATGTCTACCGTTGGTTGAACTGTCCTTTGATTAAGGGAAGATCTTGCTGATTTATGGGTGACTTCCCTGATTTACTACTCAATTGATCTCTTGCCTTGTTTTGTTATGTTTTCAATTCCTATATAAACCTTCTCTTCTTTTAAGTTCACAACAACAAGAACAAGAGAAAAACACTATTTCAAAACTCTCTTTAAAGCTTTCTGCTCATTCTGTCACTTGTTACTGAACTAGCCGGCTGTAAGCCAAGGCTAGTTATTGCACTACATTGCTCTATACTTTATGTGTCTGCTCTCCTTAACTGGTATGTTCTGATTTAATTACAAGTTTAAAACTCTATGTATTCTCTTACTGCCTTAGTTTACTTATTCCTGTCTATCACTTGGCTTTTTGATATGTAACTAGCATGCTTAAATCCTGTTTTCACTTAGCATATATGAGTACTACCTATTCAACTTATGATTAACATGTCTGATAGCATGTCTGAATTTGGCTCTACTCCATGTATGATTGTCTGTCTGTTTGTTTACCCAATTCCTAATAGTAATCTACTTTGCTAGGTTACTTACTACTCCCTAAGTACTTCTGACCCTATGTTCAATTCTGCCTAGTATAACTATGTTCTCACTGTTTGTTCTATGGCTGTGTGATTGACTCCTAAATCCTATAAAAAATTTGAAAAGGAAATTTCTGTACTCTTGCTATTACATTAACATGTTCTATGTGTCCCCAAGTTCCATACTCCCTGAGTGAAATCTATGTCTGAATGGTGCTGTTTAAGCTATTTGCTGATTTCTCACAAGTCCACTATTTTCAAAACTGTTTTATTACTGATCAACTCCTATTTTTCATAAAACTTCTTTACTTAATTGAGCCCTTTTCAACACTGTTTTTCATATCAGAACCATTTCAAAACTATGTCAAGCACTCTCCACTACTCCTAGAATATTTAGGTTCTGCCCCTCTGGCATGTGTACTGTCTTGAGATC
>NW_017670895.1:29319-32832 GCF_001879085.1 Nicotiana attenuata | reverse complement strand
TTTAAATTGTTTTATTTCCGCAAGTTTTTGGTTTCTTTTTCCGCAATTTAGGCATACCTAGTTGTAGAGACTAGGTGCCGTCACGATGGTTCACGGATGGCGAACTAGGGTCGTGACAGTTTGTACTGAAAACCCTAGTGTTTTAGGGTTTTTCGTTTGGTTTTTGGATATTGGTACCTCCGACTGTGTTCTTGCCTTGGATTCTTGTGACTTCTCATGATTTACTTGTCCTAGCATGCTTTTACTGAATTTTCTTAGTTCAACTTTTCACTGATATTGTGAACTGGTGTTTATACTGACATTCATGCAAAACTTGTATGCTTCTCTTCGAGTCAGTGTCATTTAACCATGGGTTTTGTTAAAACTGTGTGAAATCCTGACTATTCATGCTCTACCTCATTTTATATAAGCATGCTGCAACTTTCATCACATTCCGAACCCTTGATTACTCTGAATCCCTTATTTTCTGGTTTAATTTGAACCCTTTCCATTTAACGTTTTGATTCTTACTTCTTTACTCAATTTGATTGAATTTACCTGCCTTAATTGTTTTCCTTGCCTTGTTTGTATTCCACTGATTATTATTGATTTGTTCCCTTAATTAAATTGTTGTGCATTTACCCTTAATTACCTATTCTATACCTAAGCTTTACTTTATTTTTTTCCTTAAATACCTAGCATGTTTACCGTTGATTGAACTGTCCCTTGATTAAGGAAAGATCTTGCTGATTTATGGGTGACTTCCCTGATTTACTACTCAATTGATCTCTTGCCTTGTTTTGTTAAGTTTTTGAAACCTATATAAACCTTCTCTTCTTTTAAGTTCACGACAACAAGAACAAGAGAAAACACTAGTTCAAAACTCTCTTTTATACTCAAAGCTTTCTGCTCTTTCTATCACTTGCTACTGAACTAGCCGGCTGTAAGCCAAGGCTAGTTATTACACTACACTGCTCTATACTTTGTGTGGCTGCTCTCCTTAACTGGTATGTTTTGATTTGATTCCAAGTTCAAAACTCTATGTGTTCTCTTACTGCCTTAGTTTACTGATTCCTGTCTATCACTTGGCTTTTTTATATGTAACTAGCATGCTTAAATCCTGGTTTCACTTAGCATATATGAGTACTAGCTATTCAACTTATGATTAACATGTCTGATGACTTGTCTATTGCCTTCTCTAGCATGTCTCAATTTGGCTCTACTCCATGTATGATTGTATGTGTCACGACCCCAAATCCACTAAGGGTCGTGGTGGCGCCGGACATCGCTATCAGGCAAGCCAATCAAACTACTTAATCAAATTCTCATTTAAATATTTCCGAAAACACTTCTTTTATACATTTAAAACAATACATAGTAAGTTCCTCCGAATAAATAATGAAACATTTACCAACCTTTAAAATTTATGAAATAAGCCCAAATACATCCCAGAACCCGGTGTCACAAGTACATGAGCAATTTCTAAGAAATAATATAATACAACATCCGTCCGGAATACAGTGGACAGAAAGTAAACACAATATACTGGAAGGGACTATACTAGCTGCGGGCCGCCTCGAATAATGCAACTCACCTAGTCCCCGAATCACCCGTGCTGCTGCTCCCAGTAGGCCACTAGAGTTACATATACCTGTGCAACAAAAATGCACAGAAGTGTAGTATGAGTACGTAAACAATGTGTACTCAGTGAGTATCCCGCCTAATCTCGAAGAAGTAGAGACGAGATGGTCAACTTCGACACTTACTAGTGGTCTAATAAGGATGTTAATATTACATTAAACCGTGAATTTCTACCAACATGATTTTTATCAAATAGAAGGAAACAAGTAAACTATTATTCCTTTTTATGGGAAATTTCCCAAATTCCTTTTCCATTATTTTCCAAATATTCTTAAGCCATGAAGAGGCAATAACAACATTAACAAGTTCAAGCAGCAATACAAGCATGCGCAAATCATGCCGAGGTCAACGGCCCGCTCCAATAGAAATGTAAACTGTGCACTTGCCGAGGGTCGACGGCGCGCCTATAGATGCATCTATTACCCCGCTCACGAACTATCCATGCGACGCGGTCAACATAAAATAAACAATCACCCTGCTCGCGAATCATACATGCGACGCAGGTACACATAGAAATACATGCTCAGATAGCCAATTTATCGGGGAATATTTATTCAAATAAAAGCCACTTTCTCTTTTAAACATTTAAGAAAGTGAATTTTAATCCTTTTAGAAGTTCATCTACAAATTCAATGTGATTTAAGCAATTCAAGCTGTCAATAAGGTTGCAGATATTCCAAATATAGCATGCTTTGGGTCCTAAACTACCCGGACAAAAGCATAACAGTAGCTACACACGGACTCTCGTCACCTCGTGCGTACGTAGCCCCCACAAATAGGAGCACATAACCAATTAACTTACCTATGGGGACAATTCCCTCTCAGAAGGTTAGAAAGGAGGCTCACCTCGCTCCGAAGATCCATAACCGGCATTCCACGCCCTTCCGAAGACTCTAATTGATGCACCACGCTCCAAAACTAGCCAACGATTACGCAAATCCGTTAATATATGCTCAATTATTCAATACAATCTAATTTATAGCAGTTCCTAACTCCGATCGAAAAGTTGACCAAAACGTCCTCGGGCCCACTTGCCCGGAATCGAAATTTTTCGAAGATAAAGATTACCCATGACCTTAGGAACTCAAATATATAATTTTCACTAAATTCCATACTCAATATCGTGGTCAAATTCCAAGAAATGTAAATTTCTAGGTTTTCCACCAAGACCTCAATTTTCTACAATTTGCCAAGTCTAAATCCATATATAAACCTTGTATTTAACTCAAAGCTAGTATAAATTACTTACCTCATGATGAATGACGGAACCCCCTCTTCAAAAGCTTCAAAAATCGCCTAAGTCAAGAGAAAAATGGGTGAAATGAACTCAAATCCCGATTTTAAACATTCTGCCTAGCCAAGGTCCGCCCTTCTTCGCCTTCGCGGCCTGTCGCTCGCGTTCGCGAAGGGCACTTACCCAGCCCCTTCGCGTTCGCGTACCAGGCCTCGCGTTCGCGTAGGCCAATGACCCCAGGCCCAGTTTTCCTTCTACGCGTTCGCGGTCTCTCCCCCGCGTTCGCGTAGCAGCTCCGCCACATCAAACAACATCAAACAACACTAAAATCATGAATCGACCTCCAATCCAAGCTTTTTGAACTTTAGAATTTCAAACTTCTACTTTCGATGCTTAAACCTATCAAATCACATCCGATTGATCTCAAATTTTTGCAGACAAGTCATATTCGACATTACGGGCCCACTCCAACTTCCGGAATCGGATTCCGATCCCGATATCAAAAAGTCTACTTCCGGTCAAACTCCTCAAAAACCTTCAAATTTCTATCTTTAGCCAAATGATTCCAAAATGACCCACGGACCTCCGAATTCACTTCCGATCGCGCTTCCAACTCCAGAATCACCATACGGAGCTATTCCTAGACTCGGAATCCCAAA
>NW_017670895.1:23185-27499 GCF_001879085.1 Nicotiana attenuata | reverse complement strand
TGATAGCCAACACGTGCCAACACTCTATTAATTCTGACACTTATTCGGGGAAGACCACAATGTACAACATATTTCTTATGCCCATAGTAGACAGCCAACTCAAGTCGTTGCCAAACTATTGAGAATCCTTCGAATCCGCCCGCACAGAACTAAGCCATTAGGACCGCATCTCTCCAACTCAACTGAGTCACACAACCCGTCCAAACTAAGAGTACTGCTATAAATGCCGATAGAGAATCCCCATTCAAAAAAACCAATTACTTCCATTGCCCTACTGACCCAACACCACGGAGCTGACCCATTCCTTCGGATAGTCGACATGCAATAATCCCAATCAAAGTCCCAAGTACAGATGATCCTAACACAAACCACATAGCCCAGAAACTCCTAATCCACTGCATTTCTTCCGAAGCACCCCTTTCTGCCACAACCACGATACTCATGCTGAATAGACCTTCTGTGAATCCGAAGTTGTTCCTCCGACTCCCCTTGATACTGAAATGTAGATTCATTAATGACACAGAAACATCGTAAACTTTAACATCATCCTGTGCAAAATCTCAGACCTTAGTCATACACAAAATCCGGGAACCTACCAATGCCACATATACACATACCTCAGGCCAACACTGATGTAAATCTGACTCTGCAATTTTAATGTCGCTAATGGACTCCTCCACTTGGCCCGAATCCATAGAAAACATTATCTGATGATCCGCAAAACTAACCTTCACCGCTTGAACGACACAAATCACAAGGTACTTATTTACCTTGAAAACGGTGATAACAACTAGATTTGATTTTATGGTTCTAAAAATATGTGATCTATTTTTATGCTAGTTGTTAGGCAATAGATGCTAAGTGAAGGATTAGAAATTAAGATGATAGCTTGTATATAGCTAAATAAACGAACCAAAATGGCTAGGAATTGACGCCTCCAGCATTCGTATACGGGGCCTCGAGGTCGAATCGGCTACCCGGTTAAGGGCAATCGATGAAGGATTAATAGCTATTTGGGCTGTGATTGCGGCTCTTTATGACCAATAACAAGCAATAAATGAAGAACAATTAATGAGATATAATAAATGTAAATAAGGTAATAAATGTAAGCAATAGAGCCAAATAGAGAGTATGTTTTAGTTAGAGAGCAGAAAGAATGTTCTTGTATTGAATGAAGTATCTTGTGTGTTAGATCTGCCTTACAAAATCACAAGGATCCCCTTATATAAGGAGGGAAATCCCATCCTAGTACATGAGTAATTATTACAAAGAAACATAGCTGGAACAGCTACTTACTAGTCTGGTACAGACTAGTGTTTCCCTTGCAGGTTTTGGCAGCTTTGATCATATGCCTTGGGAACTTCCCACTTTTTTACCATGACCATCGATCGGCACTGCCCCGAGGTTGGACGTCGATTAACCCTCAGATGCGAATCTCGAACATAGCCTTGAACCTTCGAGAACGTGCTTACGAGGCGTCGTAATGACCGAAAATTGGACCCTCCAATTTTACTGTATAGAGATAGTCCCCGCGTTTCTTAGATAAAAATGATAAGAAATGGCTCTAACACCGATCTCCTCGAGCCTCCTGTAATGTCGTCATGTATATGACATCAACTTTTGCGATAACTGAGACGTCCCATCGAGGCGTCTTTCCTAGGAACATTCATTACACTGTCAGTTTATTCTCAAGCAATAACGCCGCCGCCGATCCGTCTCCCAAAAATATTGGTTGTGCCTACCGATACATTTCTCAAAAAGGGCATTGATTGAACCATCGGTTACGCTACCATATTCCTATAAATGGGGGCATTCTTGAACCCAAACTTCATTCCATTGATCTTCTGCTCCTTTCTTCTTTTCATCCTTATCCAACCTTGTTTTATATGTTTGAAAATCGTGGCTGTAAGGTCATATGGCAGTGTTTTCATCAGTTATGCCATAACTCCTCCCCAAGGCTTTCCCCCACTGAGTGGGACTGCACTGGTATGTTGTTGTTGTTGTTGTTGGCCCTAAATAATAAGAGAGAAATCTCAAATTATCATCGCATTAAAGGATATACGGACTATGAACTTCTACTCATCTCTCTTAACTACCCGGTGCGGCACTTCACTCCTTTTGCTTTCTATGGAGTGAGGTGGTGCTATCTACTAACTGTTGCATCCCGCACCGGTGCAACGTCTCAAGAAGTGGCTTCACAATAGTGGCATTAGCGGGACCCATGCTCGCTAAATTTTCACCCAGCCACTTCTTCATCTTTTTCTGCTTCTTCGTCATTGTTTTTTGCTTCTTCCTCATCCTTGAAGATGCCATTTGGAAGGTTGAGGTGGGGCCCCGAAGAAATGATTCTCGAAGGCATTGCTCCCGAGGATGTACCCCCGAGAGCAGATTAGACTTTGAGCTGTTACTTTTGCTTCTTTGTTTCTGTGTAAAGACCCTTCATGGGCTCTTGTGATCATGTGTAAGGTCCCTTCATGGGCTTTTTGTAATCAACGTTCATTAATGCAAAGAAATTTCTTCAATTTGTCTTTGATTTATGTTGGATTTTCCTTTATTTGCATTTGTGAAGAATCTGAGTGCACGACTTAACCGATCGGTCCGAATACCGGGCCCGAATGTAGGTACTTCCTCGGCTCCTGATTGATTAATACAATATCCTGTGGAGCCCTTTGTCATCCCTCGGACTGAGCCTGGGTTGGATAGATACAAGCTTAGGCCGCCGAGATCCCCGAGTGAAAATAGGGCTTCGAATTCATCGAACGAAACCTAGCCTTTCAGACCCCGTCAATAGTCCTCGAGGGGGAATTCGCTCGGACATTCGAGGATAAAGATAGCTTTTAGTCTTTTGAAAGTAGTCCCCGAGTGAGAGTTTGCTCGAGCTCGGGAGACCTGAAAACTTGCTTCGAACTTAGAGCGAAGATAACCTTAAGGCGTTGCAGATAGATCCCAAACGAGGGTTCGCCTGGGTTCGCATAGCCCCTGGATTAAAGTAAACGGGAGGACGTTTAACTGGACCCGAAGGCAAGAAATAGCCTTATGGTTTTACTGGTAGTTTTTGAGCGAAACTTGGCTCAAGATCAGGTAGCTCGGGGGCCGGAGGATCGGACAAATGAACCGTAGTTGCAATAGCAGAAATCTTCGAGGTAGGGTACCACCTCGAGCCAAGCCCATATGAGTAGGTTTTTAGAACTTATCTTCTTTTTGATAGAGGTCCTCGAGATCGGGTACCATCTCGAGGCTTGTAGCGATATCAATGGCTCCTTGTAGCCTATCTTCTTTTTTGACAAAGGTCCTCGAGATCGGGCAGCATCTCGAGGCTTGTAATTATATCAATGGCTCCTTAGAGCCTATCTTCCTTTTGATAGAGGTCCTCGAGATCGGGTACCATCTCGAGGCTTGTAACGATGTTAAGGTCTCCTTGAAGCCTATATTCCTTTTGATAGAGGTAGTCGCGATCGGGTACCATCTCGAGGCTTGTAACGATGTTAAGGGCTCCTTAGAGCCTATCTTCCTTTTGATAGAGGTCCTCGAGATCGGGTACCATCTCGAGTCTTGTAACAATGTTAAGGGCTCCTTAGAGCCTATCTTCCTTTTGATAGAGGTCCTCGAGATCTGGGTACCATCTCGAGTCTTGTAACAATGTTAAGGGCTCCTTAGAGCCTATCTTCCTTTTGATAGAGGTCCTCGAGATCGGGTACCATCTCGAGGCTTGTTGATGCGGGGGTTTTTGATCCCCGAAATGCCGTTCGACCGCATAAATTGTATGACATGGTTATAAAATGACCGAGGCGATCGTGCCGGTACGTCTTCCCAGAGTGATAATGGCTTAGCAGCCAGTATTTTTAACTGGCCTTTGAGGCGGGCGGACAGTCACCGCTTGCTTCTATATATAGGTTTGTCTTCTCTTTTTTGAGGATTCTGCTGTCCTGAGTATAGAGTTCTTCTCTCTGTGTTAGGTTCTTCGCTACTTTAACTTGGGAATCCTTGCTCAGATTTCGCTTCAACTCTCTGATTTTGCCATAGTTATGGTTGTTGCGCCAGGATTCGTTCGGCAAGGAGAAGGGAGTTGCGCCTCTAACCCCTGCTTGGTTGGTGGTACGTCACCGAAGTCAGGCGATCTACCTTTAGGACATTTTGCTTCGAGGGGGAATTTTCCTACAGGAAAACCTCCCAATGCCCAGGGGCATTGGGAGTATGCTTCAAAGCTTACCTCTCTGATAGAAGAGGGGCATCTTGAGTTAGTGAGAAAAGATTGTGGATTGGGGGAGAAAGTAGTACTGCAGGTACCTTCCCCGGAAGAGAGCATTATGGACC
>NW_017670895.1:0-22219 GCF_001879085.1 Nicotiana attenuata | reverse complement strand
TTACCCAATTAGGTAATATTCATCAAAGACCCATAGAAACCTATCAATAATACATGCTATTGATCATCCCATTCTCAACACTTCTTCATAATCTACCAACAGGAAATAATTTACATATGGAGACATCTAGCCCAAAAACCTCAGGAACACTAAAAGTTCTATACCCGAACTCAACTACGCAGATCAAATGGCTGATACATCACTCACATCCCATCGTCCTGTCTAAGTACCCATATAAAATTCTCAGTCGCATATCAAAATCCAAACCTCGAAGGACTCAAAACCCGACAATCACCATGCCACTAGCCACGCACCCACAAACCACAACTCAAGGTCCTTTTCAAAAATGCGCAGTTTTCACATATGATAGCCAACAGTGCCAACACTCTATTAATTTCTGACACTTATTCGGGGAAGACCACAATGTACAACATATTTCTTATGCCCATAGTAGACAGCCAACTCAAGCCGTTGCCAAACTATTGAGAATCCTTCGAATCCGCCCGCACAGAACTAAGCCATTAGGACCGCATCTCTCCAACTCAACTAAGTCACACAACCCGTCCAATCTAAGAGTACTGCCATAAATGCCGATAGAGAATCCCCATTCAAAATGACCAATTACTTCCATTGCCCTACTGATCCAACACCACGGAGTTGACCCATTCCTTCGGATAGTCGACATGCAATAATCCCAATCAAAGTCCCAAGTACAGATGATCCTAACACAAACCACATAGCCCAGAAACTCCTAATCCACTGCATTTCTTCCGAAGCACCCCGTTCTGCCACAATCACGATACTCATGCTGAATAGACCTTCTGTGAATCCGAAGTTGTTCCTCAGACCTTAGTCATACAAAAAATCCGGGAACCTACCAATGCCACATATACACATACCTCAGGCCAACACTGATGTAAATCTGACTCTGCAATTTTAATGTCGCTAATGGACTCCTCCACTTGGCGTGAATCCATAGAAAACATTATCTGATGATCCGCAAAACTAACCTTCACCGCTTGAACGACACAAATCACAAGGTACTTATTTACCTTGAAAACGGTAATAACAACTAGATTTGATTTTATGGTTCTAAAAATATGTGATCTATTTTTATGCTAGTTGTTAGGCAATAGATGCTAAGTGAAGGATTAGAAATTAAGACGATAGCTTGTATATAGCTAAATAAACGAACCAAAATGGCTAGGAATTGACGCCTCCAGCATGCGTATACGGGGCCTCAAGGTCGAATCGGCTGCACGGTTAAGGGCAATCGATGAAGGATTAATAGCTATTTGGGTTGTGATTGCGGCTCTTTATGACCAATAACAAGCAATAAATGAAGAACAATTAATGAGATATAATAAATGTAAATAAGGCAATAAATGTAAGCAATAGAGCCAAATAGAGGGTATGTTTTAGTTAGAGAGCAGAAAGAATGTTCTTGTATTGAATGAAGTATCTTGTGTGTTAGATCTGCCTTACAAATGACAAAGATCCCCTTATATAAGGAGGGAAATCCCATCCTAGTACATGAGTAATTATTACAAAGAAACATAGCTGGAACAGTTACTTACTAGTCTGGTACAGACTAGTGTTTCCCTTGCAGGTTTTGGCAGCTTTGATCATATGCCTTGGGAACTTCCCACTTTTTTACCATGACC
Source organism: Nicotiana attenuata (assembly GCF_001879085.1). Taxonomy (NCBI): domain Eukaryota; kingdom Viridiplantae; phylum Streptophyta; class Magnoliopsida; order Solanales; family Solanaceae; genus Nicotiana; species Nicotiana attenuata. The sequence goes on along the minus strand of NW_017670895.1, from coordinate 20,555 downwards.
ATCGATCAGCACTGCCCCGAGGTTGGACGTCGATTAACCCTCAGATGCGAATCTCGAACATAACCTTGAACCTTCGAGAACGTGCTTACGAGGCGTCGTAATGACCGAAAATTGGACCCTCCAATTTTACTGTATACAGATAGTCCCCGCGTTTCTTAGATAAAAATGATAAGAAACGGCTCTAACACCGATCTCCTCGAGCCTCCTGTAATGTCGTCATGTATATGACATCAGCTTTTGCGATAACTGAGACGTCCCATCGAGGCGTCTTTCCTAGGAAAATTCATTACACTGTCAGTTTATTCTTTCAAGTAATAACGCCGCCGCCGATCCGTCTCCCAAAAATATTGATTGCGCCTACCGATACATTTCTCAAAAAGGGCATTGATTGAACCATCGGTTACGCTACCATATTCCTATAAATGGGGGCATTCTTGAACCCAAACTTCATTCCATTGATCTTCTGCTCCTTTCTTCTTTTCATCCTTATCCAACCTTGTTTTCTATGTTTGAAAATCGTGGTCGTAAGGTCATATGGCAGTGTTTTCATCAGTTATGCCATGACTCCTCCCCAGGGCTTTCCCCCACTGAGTGGGACTGCACTAGTTTGTTGTTGTTGTTGTTGTTGGCCCTAAATAATGAGAGAGAAATCTCAAATTATCATCGCATTAAAGGATATACGGACTATGAACTTCTACTCATCTCTCTTAACTACCCGGTGCGGCACTTCACTCCTTTTGCTTTCTATGGAGTGAGGTGGTGCTCTCTACTAACTGTTGCATCCCGCACCGGTGCAACGTCTCAAGAAGTGGCTTCACAATAGTGGCATTGGCGGGACCCATGCTCGCTAAATTTTCACCCAGCCACTTCTTCATCTTTTTCTGCTTCTTCGTCATTGTTTTTTGCTTCTTCCTCGTCCTTGAAGATGCCATTTGGAAGGTTGAGGTGGGGCCCCGAAGAAATGATTCTCGAAGGCATTGCTCCCGAGGATGTACCCCCGAGAGCAGATTAGACTTTGAGCTGTTACTTTCGCTTCTTTGTTTCTATGTAACTGGACCCGAAGGCAAGAAATAGCCTTATGGTTTTACTGGTAGTTTTTGAGCGAAACTTGGCTCAAGATCAGGTAGCTCGGGGGCCGGAGGATCGGACAAATGAACCCTACTTGCAATAGCAGAAATCTTCGAGGTAGGGTACCACCTCGATGCCAAGCCCATATGAGTAGGTTTTTAGAACTTATCTTCTTTTTGATAGAGGTCCTCGAGATCGGGTACCATCTCGAGGCTTGTAGCGATAGTTCAATCGGACTCCTTGTAGCCCTNCGGGTACCATCTCGAGGCTTGTAGCGATATCAATGGCTCCTTGTAGCCTATCTTCTTTTTTGACAAAGGTCCTCGAGATCGGGCAGCATCTCGAGGCTTGTAATTATATCAATGGCTCCTTAGAGCCTATCTTCCTTTTGATAGAGGTCCTCGAGATCGGGTACCATCTCGAGGCTTGTAACGATGTTAAGGGATCCTTAGAGCCTATCTTCCTTTTGATAGAGGTAGTCGCGATCGGGTACCATCTCGAGGCTTGTAACGATGTTAAGGGCTCCTTAGAGCCTATCTTCCTTTTGATAGAGGTCCTCGAGATCGGGTACCCTCTTGAGGCTTGTAACGATGTTAAGGCCTCCTTAGATCCTATCTTCCTTTTGATAGAGGTCCTCGAGATCTGGGTACCATCTCGAGTCTTGTAACAATGTTAAGGGCTCCTTAGAGCCTATCTTCCTTTTGATAGAGGTCCTCGAGATCGGGTACCATCTCGAGGCTTGTTGATGCGGGGGTTTTTGATCCCCGAAATGCCGTTCGACCGCATAAATTGTATGACATGGTTATAAAATGACCGAGGCGATCGTGCCGGTACGTCTTCCCAGAGTGATAATGGCTTAGCAGCCAGTATTTTTAACTGGCCTTTGAGGCGGGCGGACAGTCACCGCTTGCTTCTATATATAGGTTTGTCTTCTCTTTTTTGAGGATTCTGCTGTCCTGAGTATAGAGTTCTTCTCTCTGTGTTAGGTTCTTCGCTACTTTAACTTGGGAATCCTTGCTCAGATTTCCGCTTCAACTCTCTGATTTTGCCATAGTTATGGTTGTTGCGCCAGGATTCGTTCGGCAAGGAGAAGGGAGTTGCGCCTCTAACCCCTGCATGGTTGGTGGTACGTCACCGAAGTCAGGCGATCTACCTTTAGGACATTTTGCTTCGAGGGGGAATTTTCCTACAGGAAAACCTCCCAATGCCCAGGGGCATTGGGAGTATGCTTCGAAGCTTACCTCTCTGATAGGAGAGGGGCATCTTGAGTTAGTGAGAAAAGATTGTGGATTGGGGGAGAAAGTAGTACTGCAGGTACCTTCCCCGGAAGAGAGCATTATGGACCATGCCGAGGGGTTTCTGAATGTATACACGTACCCCTTTATGCTGGGCCCCCTCGATAGGGTTGTGCTCAATTTCTATCGGAAATATCGGGCTACCTTGGAACAGATTCACCCGTCGTTTTGGCATACTGATGATGTGATCCTTTACAGAGGGAGCAGGGCTCGATTTTACCCTCAGTCATCTTATCAGGTTGTACCGGCCTTTTCACCATCGAGGCCTGCTAACCTTGCGATGCCAATCCACTAGGCCTTTCATCGTTGATGACGAAGAAGATGGGGACCGGTAATGGATGAGCCGATTCATCCAAGTACGGACTGCTGATATTATCCCGATGGAGTTCCTGCTGTTTCCCGAGGAATGGAATTTTGCACGTAAGCGGTATACTTGTGTCTTTGTTGTTTTGCTTGTTTTGCTCGTGGCGGAGGCAGGCTCCGTAAATGCGTTTTTCACTCCCTTTCTGTAGCAATTTCATGGACGCCATACGAGGTCCCCGACATGATGGATTATGCTCGGAAGTTGGTGATCTATTCGACTCCTGATGGTCGTAAGTGGCGAGATCTGTCTAAGGGCAGATGGGAGGCAAAGCACCACGGTACGTGCTACGCAATTTTGCTCTTTCTTTGGAAGGCACTCCTCTTTTAAGCGCATTGATTCCATCTTTGTAGGTATTGGCGGGTTCTATGAGGTGAGATCGTGCCTTCCCGAAGAAGGAGAGGAATCATCAGTGTCGGGGCCGAATATTAATAAGCGAAAGGAGCCCTCGCAGGGTGACGGTACTTATAGCGAGGCGAACCCACCCCGGAGGCTTGGGGAGGACGTGCTATCTGAGCCGGAAGTGCCCGAGGCCCCTACTTTTAGGAAAGCGGCCCCTCCTCGATTGTCATCCTCTTTTTCCATCGGAGGTTCCTCGAGGAACGAGGATTTTTTTCCACCTACTTCTTCTCCCGTCGAAGGTACTTTGAGGGATATTTGAGGACAAGGGCCATGTAGGTCGGGAGACCATATCCCGGCCAGGGGCAGTTTTACCGGGGCTGATGGAGCTAGACTGGTAGATGTACGCTCGACCTTTGAGGAAGCTCGACGACTTTACTTTGAGGTGAGTTTTGGTCGGCCATGTTGATTTCTTGGTTTTTGCAACTTTCACTCTCTTATTGAGTTTTTTCCCTCATAGGTTTTTGAGAAGCTCAAATCTGAGCTGCTTCGTCGTGAGGCCAGGCTGCAAAAAGCCGTGGATGGGGAGAAATCCCTTAAGCCCTTTGTGAAGAAAAGGAAGATGAGTTGGCACACTTGCGGTATGAGGCGAGTCGAAGCCTGAACTATGAAAGCTACCTCGAGGAGCAGGTAAATTTTGATCTAAGGGGTGCATGTTCCCTTTTCTATCCCAAAGGCTGATGTCTCGTTTATTCTAGTTGCAGAAGAAGTCGGAGGGCCTGGAATGCCTCGAGAGTTAAATTGCCCAAATTAAGTGCCAGTGCGATAAATTGATGGCTCGGGTGGATGCTCAGGTTGTGGCGGAAAAGGCCGCTTTGTCCAAAGCTTCCGCCTTCGAAGTTCAACTTCGCGTAGCTCGTGAAAACACCTTGGTCCGATCAGACATGATTACAAGGCTCGAGTCTGAGCTTCAGAAGGTGAAGGCCGAAGTTGCTGATGCCCGGGCCGAAGCCGTAATAAGTCGAACTAAGGACGATAAGAAAGTAGTCATTTATTTGAAGGATGCTGCCGATGCTCGAGCTGAGCTGAGGAGGGCTCTTGACCGTAAGGGCAGAAGCAAGGAGTATGCTTGGTGCAAATCTTGAAGGGAAACCCTTGAGGAGATTCATGCTAGGGGCTTTGACTTCTCGGAAGAGGTAAAGCAGGCAAAGGCGGATGAGTCAGACGCTAAGTCCCTTCTGTCTGATGCCGAGGATAGCGAGAAAGAGGCCGACGGGCCATAGTCCCCGAGGGGGACGTAGATCAGGCCTTCCTTTTCTGATTCTGTGTATAGTGCTTTCAGGGAACATTGTAAATGGAGTTTGTATTTTTCGCATATATGTATAAAAGAAAGCCTTGCGGCTTCATTTTTCATGCACTTCCTTTTGTTTCGATGTTTGTCAGTCATAAGCTAGATGAACTGGTCTTTGAAAGAAGAACCCTTAGGTCGATTGTACGGCCCCGGGGATCGTTCGGCTGGCTTGTAGGCTCTTACGTGTTTGGTCGGGATGACCTTTTAGTGTAAGACGGCGTTTAAGCTCTTGTGCTTTTGTTCTTAGGCATATGTAATTAACTGTTTCGGGTTCAATCTCCGAGTCGGGTTTTGACTCAAGCTTATTGGCCCTTACTTTTTTGAATTAAAAGGCTGGCCCTTAGGCTCTTACGCGTTTGGTCGGTACGACCTTTTATGTGAGCTGGCGGCAGTGGCTCTTGTACTTTTGGTCGGTGCAACCTTTTATATGAGCTGGCGGCAGTGGCTCTTACGCTTCAGGTCGGTACGACCTTTTATGTGGGCTGGCGACAGTGGCTCTTACACATTAGGGTCGGTGCGACCTCTAATATAGGCTTTATTTTTCCCTCATTAAGGACTTTTTGAAATTGTGTTTTGCTTGACTCTTCGACGGTTCAGTAGAACCTCGATTGTAAGTCGTTATGTGGCAATGATCGAGCACATCGGGAGGTCTTGCTCGGTGGCTGAGTGTTTCAAAGCCTATAGTTTTGGAGCTGACATAGTCGAAGCCCTTTTGCGTATGTCGGGGGTAGCCTGTTTTAACCGGTTCTTTTCGAAGTTCTTTCGAAGTAATTGAAGGCCTGTGAATTTGTAGCGACAGTCGGGCGTCCCCGAGTCGCGTTAGTTTGGCTGGTACATCCGTGTGACCATAGTCTTTGTGTTTGGCCGGAGCCTTTCTGTCCCCGAGTGAAGTAGTTTCGGCGTCTATATCGAGGGTATGCCTTTTTAGAGGTCTTATAAGTTCGATATATAACCTTAACTTTAAGATCGGGATTTATGCATTTTGTAAGGTCTTATAAATTTTTACATGCCTTTGAGGTCATACAATTTTGGTTACTTGGTACAAGTATGGTTCATGCATTGCTTGAGGTCTTACAGATTTGGTTACTTGGTACAAGTATGGTTCATGCCTTGTTTGAGGTCTTACAGATTTGATATTGCCTTGTAAAGGTCTTATAGATTTGATATTGCCTTATGAAGGTCTTATAGATTTGATATTGCCTTATGAAGGTCTTATAGATTTGATATTGCCTTATGAAGGTCTTACGCGCTCAAGGTTGCCCGCATGGGGCCTTATAGCCTCGGGTTTTTGACAGATCGATGGGGGTGGCAGTTGGTGGCAATCCTCGGGTCATCGAAAGTTTTTTGGCTCGGGAGCTATTCCTTGTAAACTTGGTATTGCCTCCTTAAGTGCTTATGAGTTTGGAGTTTTCGACCCAGAGGTCATGTGGACTTAAGTTTTCGATGCCAGTCCCCGAACGTTCGAGACATTTTTTGGCTTCTGGAGCCGTTTTTGCGATCTTAATGTTGCCTCATTGAGGGCTTAGCTTCGCGTTTCTGATGCCAGTCCCCGAGTGTTCGGGACATTTTTTGGCTTTGGATCCATTTTTGTAAAACATACCGAGCTTCTTTGAATGCGAAATGCTTTGATGGAGGGGAAAGTATTCTTTGATTGCTTGGTACAAGTATACATGTTTTTGCTGTCAAGGGCTCGGTTATTCTATACGGACACGGTTCATTCGACCGTTTGGTCCTGTACATCATTGTCCTATCGAAGCCCCGTTCAGCACATCTTGGCTTCTCCGAGGAGGTGACCTTCCGGGGGGATGCCCCTCAGTATTCGAGGTTGATTGAAGAGAAGCCTTGAATACTTGTTGAGCCTTCCTTAGGTAGCATATAGATGTTGCCTCATTGAAAACCTTGTCGGTAAAAACCCTTCTTGGGATAAAACCAGATCGAAGGAAAAGAGTGCAACGCATGCTTTCAAAACCTAAGGCCTTCAGGTTGGAAAGCGCTTCGGCAGCATCGATCGAGTGCCTGCATACACGGTTAGAGAAAAATCTGAACGAAAAAGGGAGATGATCATACCGTAGTGTCGGCGATGCCTCGCGTCTTAATATGCTTCGATCGTTTGCTTTGAGGACGCGGTACGGTCCGTTGCTCGTTTTAGTCGGGTGTAACCAAAAGTGTAGCTTGTTATTGCTATTTTACTGTTTGCTTATCCTTTGGCTCCTTCGGCGGTGGAGGTATTGGTGCCGGTGTCACATCGTGTACCGCAAACATCTCTTTTGCTGCATGCTGTTCTCCGTAGATAGTTTTTATCCCGTCCTTTGTCGGGAACTTCATCATTTGATGGAGGGTGGACGGTACTGCCCTCATGCAGTGTATCCATGGCCTTCCGAGCAAGGTGTTATACCTCATGTCTCCTTCGGTGACATGAAATTTGGCATTTTGGGTTGTGCCAGCCACGTTGACCGGGAGGGTGATTTCTCATTTGGTCATTTCGCTTGCCATGTTGAATCCATTGAGGACTCGAGATGCGGGCACGATCTGGTCGAGCAGTCCGAGCTGCTCCACCACCCTCGACCTGATGATGTTGGTCGAGCTACCTGGATCCACAAGCACACGCTTAATTTGAAATGTATTTATAAGAAAAGAAATTACCAATGCGTTGTTATGGGGATGAGATAGAGCCCCGATGTCTTCGTCGCTGAACGTGAGGGCGTCCTCGCGTATGTAACCTCGAGTTCGCTTTTCCCTGGTGATGGAAATTTTTGTTCTCCTGACCATGGGTTCTTGTGGAGCATCGATACCTCCGAAGATCATGTGGATGACATGTTGTGGCTTGCCTGTTTCACTCTTCTTGATCGCCTCTCTTTCCTGGAACTGATTTTTGGCTCGGTCGCTGAGGAATTCTCGGAGGTGACCTTTGCTAAGTAGTCGGTCTACTTTTTCCCGGAGTTGTCGGCAATCCTCGATCTTGTTACCATGTGTGTTGTGAAATTCACACACTAAGTTATGGTTCCTTTGCGAAGGATCTAACTGTACAGGCCTTGGCCACCTGGTGTCTCTAATTTTACTGATGGCGAATACAATGTGTGAAATGTCGACATTGAAGTTGTATTCCGACAGGCGAGGTGCCTCCTTCGGCCCTATATGCCTATCGAATCCAGCTCTTCTAACAAGTCCCCGAGGGTTCTGACCTCAATCCAGCCTTCGATCGTTGCAAGGTATGTTGCACCTCGGGGCGCTTCTTCTATCTTCAGTGTAAGGTTGGTATCTTTCTTTGTTTGGCTTTGGCTCCTTTGTCGGAAGCTTGTTAGGATAAACCGAGCCCGATGGGGCTCCTTGTTGGTCATCTTCGACCCTGATCTTTAATTTGTACCGGTTGTGGACGTCTGACCAGGTCACGGCGGGATATTCAACTAAGTTCTGCTTCAGCTGTTTTGAAGCTACCGAGCTTCGCTCGTTCAAACTTGAGTGAAGGCCTGCACTGCCCAATCATCAGAGACTGGTGGCAGTTCCATTCGTTACATTTGAAAGTGAGATAGGAACTCTCGCAGCATCTCGTTCTCCCTTTGCTTGATTTTGAAAACGTCGGATTTTCTTATAGCTACCTTTATGGCACCAGCATGTGCCTTTATGAAGGAATCTGCTAGCATGGCAAACGAATCTATCGAGTGTGGGGCTAAGTTGTGATACCACATCATCGCCCCCTTTCAGAGCATCTTTCCAAATTTCTTTAATAGGATGGATTCGATCTCGTCGTCTCTTAGGTCGTTGCCTTTCACCGCACATGTGCAAGCAGTGACATGATCGTTGGGGTTTGAGCATGGAATTGGTTCTTGCGCATCCCCAGGGTTCCGTGGTGGTACACCAACACCTGGAACAGCTACACCATTTTCTCCATGGTCCTCAAGATTGTTGTCTTCACGTGCGTTTACTATGTTAGACATTTTGACCTGAAATCAAAGATCTTGGACAAGAAAAAGTGTGAAAGATAACTTGCGTTATGTAGTAAACCAGCAAGAAAACAATCACTATTATTTTTAGCCCCACGGTGGACGCCAAACTATTTACCTTGAAAATGGTAATAACAATAAGATTTAATTTTGTGGTTCTAAAAATATGTGATCTATTTTTGTGCTAGTTGTTAGGCAATAGATGCTAAGTGAAGGATTATAAATTGAGATGATAGCTTGTAGATAGCTTAATAAACGAACCGAAATGGCTAGGAATTGAGGCATCGGGCTTGCATATACGGGGCCTCGAGGTCAAATCGGCTGCCCGGTTAAGGGCAATCGATGAAGGATTAACAGCTATTTGGGCTGTGATTGCGGCTCTTTATGACCAATAACAAGCAATAAATGAAGAACAATTACTGAGATATAATAAATGTAAATAAGGCAATAAATGTAAGCAATAGAGCCAAATAGAGAGTATGTTTTAGTTAGAGAGCAGAAAGAATGTTCTTGTATTGAATGAAGTATCTTGTGTGTTAGATCTGCCTTACAAAATCACAAGGATCCCCTTTATATAAGGAGGGAAATCCCATCCTAGTATATGAGTAATTATTACAAAGAAACATAGCTGGAACAGCTACTCACTAGTCTGGTACAGACTAGTGTTTCCCTTGCAGGTTTTGTCAGCTTTGATCATATGCCTTGGGAACTTCCCACTTTTTTACCATGACCATCGATCGGCACTGCCCCGAGGTTGGACGTTGATAACCCCTTGGATGCGAATCTCGAACATAGCCTCGAACCTTCGGGAACGTGCTTACGAGGTGTCATAATGACCGAAAATTGGACCCTCGAATTTTACCGTATACAGTACTCCAATACCACCAACTATCCTCAATCAACATCCACCTCGTGACCCCGCCACAATCTCGACGACTAACCAGCCAATTAAACCTTCTCAAGCTCGCTCATCAAACAGATGCCGGGAACCACTGCGCCTCCATATGAACAACTGAATAGTCTCTCAATATCTCTGTATCTCTAGTCTGGACAACACTTTGAGACAATGTCTGAGCATCCCTAACTCTCTCGTACCCTGTCTGTAGCATCACGAACCACTGGTACATAGCAGACACTGAGAGTGTAAATCATACACGAGTGGATGTAAAGGAACATAAATTATATAGTTCGAGCTGAATAAATGTCGCACGATAAGGAATGAAAGAAGTGGAATTTCCTAATAGTTCCGTAGCCTCTCGAAGATAAGTACAGACGTCTCCGTACCGATCCACAAGACTCTACTAAACATGCTTATGACTCGTAGCACCTATAAACCAAGAGCTCTGATACCAACTTGTCACGATCAAAAATCCCTCCAAAAGAGTCGTGATGGCACCTAGTCTCTAAACTAGGTAAGCCTAACATTAACAGAAATAACTTTAATATTCACTAACTTTAAATTAAATAACTCTAAACAATCACAATTCCCAAAACCCGTAGTAGATGTCATAAGCCTTTCTAAGAGTAGTTATACAAATTAAATACATCATTGTCCCAGAACAAAAGGAACAAACGGAAATAAGTACAAATGAAGCGGACTCTGAGGCCTGCGAACGCAGCAACAGGTTTACCTTGAGTCTCCACCGCGACGATCCGCACAACTACTACCGATCAAATACCCAGACTTGTACAAAAAAAATGTACAAAAGCGTAGTATGAGCACACCACGGCGGTGCCCAGTAAGTATCAAGACTTACCTCGGTGGGGTAGTGACGAGGAACAGTCAAGACACCTACTAGTCAAAGAAATTGAACAGGATATATGAACTACCAAGATAAAATTAACAAAGTAATATCAATAACAGGGAAAAATCCAACTACAAATAGTAGAGACAATAAAGGGAAAACACGGATAGTAAGGAACGATAATCAAGTAAATTAACACCAACATAACTGGGACACAGATAAGTAAGAGTATGTTCAAACAAAGAAGGCGATGCCAACTCAATCAATCACATCATTTCTATACACAATCCGACCATCTTAATCCTCGGTATCCCATGTCAACCGCTCCTGCGGCATCGCAGATGCGGTTACCAAGCCGCACCTGCGGTCCTCCACTGTCACGACCCGGATTTCCCACCATCGGGAGTCGTGATGGCGCCTACTAACGGAGCTAGGCAAGCCAAACATTTTAAACATTCCCTGATTTCACCTCAACAGTAACAATATAAATATAACGGGTCATTTAAATAAAAGTGGAAATCTTTAAAATATAGATAACTGAAAACCCAAAAATGCGGAAGTTTAACATTTCTCTACCCAAGACTGGTGTCGCTATCTCACGAACTATTAAAGAGTGCTACAAACAAGTCTGAATAGAAAATGCATAAATGTCTGTCTCGGTACAATGAAAACAACTGAAAACATGGAAAGGGACTCCGGCCTGCGAACGCCAGCTAGGCTACCTCGTAAGTCCCTGGACTGAAGTCAGCTCCCGATCAATATCCTACTACTGTGGTCCAAAAGCTGCTCCGGTACCGTGATCTGTGCAAAAGAGCACAGAAGTGTAGCATCAGCACAACCGACCCCATGTGCTGGTAAGTGCCTGGCCTAACCCCGGCGAAATAGTGACGAGGCTAGACAGGACTACCAAACCAACCTGTGCAGTTCAATATATATATGCAATAAAATGAAAGAACAAAGAAATTAAACAGTTAAGAGGGGGGAAGCATACTATGGGGGAGTACAGTCCGGATATAAAGTCAACAATTTAAGTAAGAAACAGGGCAATAACAATAATTAATGAGAGCAGGAAAATCAACAGTTGCACGGCATCAACCTTCGTGCTTTTACTCTCATTCTCACCAAAAGCAATCAAATAAAGTGCACGGCATCACCCTTCGTGCTTTCCCTCACATAACTCTCATATCATGGGACGGAATGATCCTTCGTGCAATTATAATCAAATCAGAGCACGGAATGTCCCTTCGTGCATAAATAATCAAAACATGGCACGGAATGACCCTTCGTGCAAATATAATCAAAACATGGCACGGAATGACCCTTCGTGCATTATCACTCTTCCTCACCCAAACAGTAATCACAACAAAACGGGGAAAGGGGATAAACAAATAATAAGAAATGTCCCGGCAAGGGAATTACACAATTAACAGCTAAATTTCGGCAAGGGAGCAACAACAATACTTTCACATCCCGGCAAGGGAGATAATCAATATACTCAAACCATCCCGGCAAGGGATTAATCATATCACTTACTATTTCTTTCATTTCTTACTCAATAGTCTTTTTATCGTTCGAGCCAACGCTCCAAAGAATTTACAATTCATAATTAGTCCTCATACTCTTCACACTGCATAGAATCCATCAATTAACATGGAAGAGTCATAACAATATCAGAATAAGTACATACAAGGACCCACGATCATGCTAGACACCGATGTATAGATACTCGTCACCATGCCTATACACCGTACTCAATCATTTAGCAATTAGCAAACAACACTCTAATACTATTCCCTCAAGCCAAAGTTAGATCAAACACTTACCTCAAATGCTCATAAATCAACTCAAGCCTCTAGTATAGCTTTACCCCTCGAATTCGGCTCCAACTCAGTCAAATCTATGAAATAATGACTTTACAATATTTATAATAGCTAAACAAACTAAACCCAAAGCCTAAATATGAATTTCTAAGCTTTCTACCCAAAATTCAAAAAATCAACCCCGGGCCCGCTTGGTCAAAACCCGAGGTTCGAACCAATTCCATGTTACCCATTCTCCCACGAGCCCGGATATACAATTTGTTTACAAATTCGACCGCAAAACGAGGTCTAAATCAAAGAATATTGAAAAGCCCTAATTCTACCCTTTTCCCCAATTCTTACCATGAACTACATGATTTAGGTCTAGGAATTTGATAAATGATGATAGAAAATGAAGAAAACGAGTTAGATAATACTTACCCAAGAAGTTTTGGTGAAGGATAGCTCTAAAAATCGCCTATGTGCTGTAGAGAAGGTGAACTCGTGTGTTTTAGGTGAAAAATCCCGTTACTGGTCTGTTTTTAGGCTTTAAAAATAACTGGGCGAATTTGCCCTACGCGTTTGCGAGAGGGAAGTCGCGTTCGCGATGGGCAACAGGGCAGGGCATCGCGTTCGCGATTTGGGGAATGAGAACGCGAAGGGGAAAACTGAGGGGGGTCCAGGCATTGCTCTACGCGAACGCGAGAAGGACCACGCGAACGCGATTGGGGAAATGGCAAAGCTACGCGTTCGCGAACTATGAAATGCGAACGCGAAGAAGGAATTACTGGGGCCCTGAATTTGGCTTACGCGTTCGCGAGGTTCAAGATGCGAACGCGAAGGAGGAAGGCACAGAGCTACGCGAACGCTAGGGGAAGAGTGCGAACACGAAGAAGGAAATCCCTGTGCACAAACACCAGATTTTTTGCAACTTTTTACTAAGTTCAAAACACTCTGAATCACTACCGAGCCCTCGGGGCTCCTAGCCAAACACACACACACTAACTAAACAACCTCATACGAACTTAACCGAGCGATCAAATCGCTAAAATAACATCATAAACGAGGAATCAAACCTCAAAATCATCATTTTTCATTCTAACCTCATAAGCTTCAAATTTTAGATATTTAGGTCCGAAACACGTCAAATGACGTCCGATTTCGACCAAATTTTACAAAAAGCGCTTAAACCGTATATACGACTTGTGCCGGGCGTCGGAACCGAAATACGAGCCCGATACCATAGTCTTTTAATCAATTTTCATTTCCATTTTCCTTAATAATTTCAGAAAAGCAATTTCACAGAAAAATTCTTTTCTTGGGCTCTGGACCTCGGAATTCGACTCCGGGCATATGCCCGAGTCCTATATTTTTCTACAGATCCTCCGGGATCGTCAAATCATGGTTCCGGGTCCGTTTACAAAAAAATATTGACCGAAGTCAACTTTAATCATTTTAAAGCCACATTTGAAATTTTTCACAGAATTTAACATATAATCTTTCCGGCTACGCGCCCGGACTACGCACGCAAATCGAGGCAACTAAAGGTGAGGTTTTTAAGGCCTCGGAAGCACGAAAAAAGAGAGAAATCCGGTGATGACCCTTTGGGTCGTCACATTCTCCACCTCTAAAACAACCGTTCATCCACGAACGGACAAAAGAAAGAAGTACCTGAGTCGGGAAATAGATGAGGATAACGGCTCCGCATATCAGACTCGGACTCCCAGGTCGATGCCTCAGGAGGCTGACCTCTCCACTGGACACGCACTGAAGGAAAACTCTTCGACCTCAACTGCCGAACCTGACGGTCTAGAATAGCTACCGGCTCCTCCTCGTAAGACAGATCCTTGTCCAACTGGACAGTGCTGAAATCTAACACGTGGGCTGGATCGCTGTGATACCTCCGAAGCATGGACACATGGAACACTAGATGCACGGCTGACAAGCTGGGCGGCAGGGAAAGTCTGTAAGCCACCTCTCCCACACGATCGAGAATCTCAAATGGACCAATGAACCTAGGGCTAAGCTTGCCCTTCTTCCCAAATCTCATCACGCCTTTCATAGGCGACACTCGCAGCAAGACCCGCTCACCAACCATGAAAGCTACATCTCGAACCTTACGATCCGCATAACTCTTTTGCCGCGACTGAGCCGAACGAAGCCTGTCCTGAATGATCTTGACCTTATCCAAGGCCTCCTGAACTAGATCGGTACCCAATAACCGAGCCTCCCCCGGCTCAAACCATCATACTGGAGACCGACATCGCCTACCATACAATGCCTCATATGGAGCCATCTGAATGCTGGACTGGTAGCTGTTGTTGTAGGCGAACTCTGCTAAGGGCAAAAACCGGTCCCACGAGCCTCCAAAATCAATGACACAGGCTCGAAGCATATCCTCCAATATCTGAATAGTCCTCTCAGACTGGCCGTCCGTCTGAGGATGGAACGCTGTGCTCAACTCAAACCTTGAGCCCAACTCTCGCTGAACTGCACCCCAGAAACGCGAGGTAAACTGCGTACCCCGGTCCGAAATGATAGACACCGGCACACCATGAAGGCGAACAATCTCCCGGATATAGATCTCAGCTAACCTCTCGGATGAATAGGAGACTGCCACAGGAATGAAATGCGCTGACTTGGTCAGCCTATCAACAATGACCCATATCGAGTCGAACTTCTTCCGAGTCATCGGAAGTCCAGTAACGAAATCCATAGTAATCCTCTCCCACTTCCACTCGGGAAGCTCAATCCTCTGAAACAAACCACCAGGCCTCTGATGCTCATACTTGACCTGCTGACAGTTCAAACACCGAGCCACATATGCAACGATATCTTTCTTCATCCTACGCCACCAATAATGCTGCCGCAAGTCCTGGTACATCTTCGCGGCGCCCGGGTGAATAGAATACCGAGAACTATGGGCCTCCGCTTAGATCAACTCTCGAATCCCATCGACATTGGGCACACAAACTCGCCCCTGCAATCTCAAAACACCATCATCATCTAAAGTCACCTTCGTGGCACCTCCACGCTGCACCGTATCTCTCAAGACACACAAATGGGGATCATCAAACTGCCGATCACGGATACGCTCCAATAATGAAGAACGAGCGACCGTGCAAGCTAACACTCTGCTAGGCTCAGAAATGTCCAACCTCACAAACCGATTGGCCAAGGCCTGAATATCCAAAGCAAGCGGTCTCTGGCTGACCGGAATATAAGCAAGACTACCCATGCTGGCGGACTTCCTACGCAATGCATCGGCCACCACATTGGCTCTCCCCGGGTGGTACAAAATAGTAACATCATAATCCTTCAATAGCTCCAACCACCTCCTCTGCCTCAAGTTCAACTCATTCTGCTTGAACAAGTACTACAAACTCTTGTGATCAGTGTACACCTCACACGTCACACCATATAGGTAATGCCTCCAAATCTTCAAAGCATGAACAATGGCTGCCAACTCTAGATCACGAACCGGATAATTCTTCTGGTGGATTTTCAACTACCTCGAAGCATAAGCAATGACTCTGCCATCCTGCATCAATACCGCACCAAGCCCAATACGGGAAGCATCATAATAAACTGTATAAGGCCCTGAGCCTATGGGCAAAACCAATATCGGTGCCGTAGTCAGAGCGGTCTTGAGCTTCTGAAAGCTCGCCTCACACTCATCTGACCATCTGAACTGGGCACCCTTCTGGGTGAATCTGGTCATCGGGGCTGCTATGGATGAAAACCCCTCCACGAACCGGCGGTAATAACCTGCTAACCCCAAGAAACTCCGAATCTCAGTAGCTGATGCTGGTCGAGGCCAGTTCTTGACTGCCTCAATCTTCTTCGGGTCCACCTGAATACCCTCTGCTGATACAACATGACCCAGAAATGCAACCGAACTCAACCAGAACTCGCACTTCGAGAACTTAGCATACAACTGACTATCCTTCAGAGTCTGAAGAACCACTCTGAGGTGCTGCTCGTGCTCCCCCTGGCTGCGGGAGTACACCAGAATATCATCAATAAAGACTATCACGAACAGGTCCAAGTAAGGTCTGAACACTCGGTTCATCAACTCCATAAATGCTGCTGGAGCATTGGTCAACCCAAATGACATGACCAAAAACTCATAATGCCCATATCGAGTGCGGAATGCTGTCTTAGGGACATCAGACGCCCTAATCCTCAGCTGATGGTAGCCAGATCTCAAGTGTATCTTTGAAAACACCTTTGCACCCTGAAGTTGGTCAAACAAATCATCAATCCTCGGTAGTGGATACTTGTTCTTAATCGTCACTTTGTTCAATTGCCGGTAATCAATGCACATCCTCATCGAACCATCCATTTTCTTCACAAATAACACCGGTGCACCCCAAGAAGAAACATTGGGTCTAATGAAACCCTTCTCCAACAAGTCCTGCAACTGATCCTTTAACTCTTTCAACTCTGGCGGGGCCATGCGATACGGCGGGATAGAAATGGGTTGCGTGCCCGGAGCCAGATCAATACAGAAATCAATATCCCTGTCGGGCGGCATACCCGGCAGGTCTGAAGGGAAAACCTCGGGGAACTCCCAAACAATAGGAATAGAATCAATAGAAGGGACCTCTGTGCTGGAATCGCGAACATATGCTAGATAAGCTAGACACCCCTTCTCGACCATGCGTTGAGCCTTCACATATGAGATAACATTGCGAGTGGCATGACCTAGGGTCCCTCGCCACTCCAAACGGGGCAAATCTGGTGAAGCCAAGGTCACGGTCTTGGCGTGACAATCCAAGATAGCATGATACAGGGACAACCAATCCATCCCTAATATAACGTCGAAATCCACTATGTCTAAGAGTAATAAATCAACACGGGTCTCCAGACCCTCAAATACTACCACACAGGAACGATGAACTCGGTCGACCATTATAGAATCACCCACTGGTGTAGATACATATACAGGAACACCCAAGGCATCACTAGGCATAACCAAATAGGGTGCAAAATAAGACGACACATATGAATACGTAGACCTAGGGTCAAATAGCACTGAAGCATCCCTATCACAGACCAGAATAGTACTTGTAATAACAGCATCTGAAGACTCAGCCTCTGGCCTGGCTGGCAAAGCATAACACCGGGGCTGGGCCCCACCTCCCTGAACCATGTCTCTAGGACGATCGGCTACTGGCTGACCCCTACCTCTGCCGGTCCGAGCTCCACCTCTACGGTCTCTACCTCCACCTCTATGATCCCTACCCCCACCTCTAGCTGGCTGGGCGAGCTGTGGATCACCTGGTGCCTGAATCATGGGGCGAGGACCCTACTGCCGAGAGCTACCCGAGGCTCGAGGGCAAAATCTGACAATGTGACCGGGGTCACCACAACCATAACAAGCCCTCGCCTGCTGAGACTGCTGGCCTTGTCGACCTGAATGTCCTCCCCGGAAGCTCTAAAGTGGAGGTGCACTGATGGGCTGCTGATCAGAATAATGCTGCTGAGAACTACCACCGCCTGGAGTACCATGAGAAACCTGGAGCGCTGACAGAAAGGGTCTCGGTGAATGACCTCTACCATAAGAATCCTTACCTCCAGACGAGGTACTACTGAACCTACCAGACTGACGAGGCCTCTTATCTGACACATGACCACCTCTCCGTGCAAGAGCCATCTCAACTCTACGGGCCACATTGGCCGCCTCCTGAAAAGAAATCTCACTACCAGCTCCCATAGCCATCTGGAGACGGATCGGCTGAATCAATCCATCAATAAACCTCCGCACCCTCTCTCGCTCTGTGGGGAGTATAACAATAGCATGGCGTGCCAAATCAATGAACAGCGTCTCATACTGTGTGACTATCATAGAGCCCTGCTGGAGGCGCTCGAACTGCCTGCAAAGTGCCTCCCGCTGAGTAACTGGGAGAAACTTCTCCAAAAACAACTCTGCGAACTGATCCCATGTCAATGCTGGCGACCCTGCTGGCCTGGATAAACAATAGTCTCTCCACCAAGTCTTGGCGGATCCTGCAAGCCGAAAGGTGGCGAAGTCGACCCCATTGGTCTCCACAATACCCATAGTCTGGAGGATCTCATGGCAGTTGAATAAGAAATCCTGTGGATCATCTGATGAAGCACCGCTGAATGTGGTGTTGAAGAGCTTGGAGAACCGATCAAGTCTCCACAAAGCATCCGAAGACATCGCCGCTCCATCGCCGGTCTGGACTGCAATACCTGGTTGAGCTGCCACAGCTGGCTGAACCACTGGGACATGAGCCTGGGGAGCTACCTACTCCGGAGTACGTGTAGAAGGAGTCTGAACTCCTCCCCCAGCCTGAGAAGTGGCTGGTCCTACTGGAAGCAAACCCGCTCTAGTGACGCTCTCCATAAAGCCTGCCAATCTGACTAAAGCGTCCTGAAGATCTGGGGTCACCATGACCCCTCCTGGGACCTGAGCTGGGCCCACCGGAGCTGCTGGGGCTGGAACCTCCTCATCATAGTCAATATGAGGCTCCACCTCTGGAACTGTTGCCCTGCTGCCCGGGGCTGAGCTCTGCCCCTGCCTCGGCCTCTGGCACGGCCTTGGCCTCTGCCCCTCGCAGGAGCTACTGCCGGGGGTTCGGGCTGCTGCGCGGTAGAAGAGGAAGCACGTGTTCTTGCCATCTGCGAAAGAATAGAGTAGAAAGACAATCAGTATTTGAGAAACAGATCGCACGACAAGAAAGAAAAAAAGTGAAACTTTTCCTAACTCCGTATCCTCTGGGGGATAAATACAGACGTCTCCGTACCGATCCCTCAGACTCTACCAAGTTTGTCTGTCTGTAGCGAGACCTACGTAACCTAGGGCTCTGATACCAACTTGTCACGACCCGGATTTCCCACCATCGGGAGTCGTGATGGCGCCTACTGTCGGAGCTAGGCAAGCCAACCTTTTTAAACACTTCCAGATTACACCTCAACAAGAACAATATAAATATAACTAGTCATTTAAATAAACGCGGAAGTCTTTAAAACATAGGTAACTGGAAAAAAAAAACAAAATGCGGAAGTCTAACATTTCTCTACCCAAGACTGGTGTCGCTAACTCAAGAACTACTATAGAGTGCTACAAACAAGTCTTAATAGAAATACATAAACGTTTGTCTCGGTACAATGAAAACAAACTAAAAACATAGAAAGGGACTCCGGCCTGCGAACGCCAGCTAGGCTACCTCGTATGTCCCTGGACTAAAGTCAGCTCCCGATCAATATCCTACTGTTATGGTCGAAAAGTTGCTCCGGTACCGTGATCTGTGCAAAAGAGCACAAAAGTGTAGCATCAACACAACCGACCCCATGTGCTGGTAAGTGCCTGGCCTAACCCCGGCAAAGTAGTGACAAGGCTAGACAAGACTACCAAACCAACCTGTGCAGTTCAATGTATATATATGCAATACAAGGAAAGAATACAGAAATTAAACAGTTAAGAGGGAGGGGAGCATACTATGGGGTAAAGTACAGTCCGGATATAAAATTAGCAATTTAAGTAAGAAATAGGGCAATAACAATAATTAATGAGAACAGGAAAAAAATCAACAGTTGCACGGCATCAACCTTCGTGCTTTTACTCTCATTCTCACCAAAAGCAATCAAATAAAGTGCACGGCACCACCCTTCGTGCTTTCCCTCACATAACTCTCCTATCATGGCACGGAATGATCCTTCGTGCAATTTTAATCAAATCAGAGCATGGAATGTCCCTTCGTGCATAAATAATCAAAACATGGCACGGAATGACCCTCCATGCAAATATAATCAAAACATGGCACGGAATGACCCCTTCATGCAAATATAATCAAAACATGGCACGGAATGACCTTTTCTGCATTATCACTCTTCCTCACCGAAACAGTAATCAATACAAAACGGGGCGAGGGGATAAACAAATAATAAGAAATGTCCCGGCAAGGAAAGAACATAATTAAACAGCTAAATCCCGGCAAGGGAACAACCACAATAACTTTCACATCCCGGCAAGGGAGATAATCAATTTACTCAAACCATCCCGGCAAGGGATTAATCATATTACTTTCTATTACTTTCATTTCTTACCCAAGTCTTTTTTACTGTTCGAGCCAACACTTCAAAGAATTTACAATTCACAATCAATCCTCATACTCTTCACATTTCATAGGATTCGTCAACTAACGGGGAAGAGTCATAACAATATCAGAATAAGTACAAACAAGGACCCACGGTCATGCTAGACACCGGTGTATAGATACTCGTCACCATACCTATACACCGTACTCAACATTTAGCAAATAGCAAACAACACCCTAATCCTATTCCCTCAAGCCAAAGTTAGATCAAATGCTTACCTCGGTCCAAAGAATAGCAATCAATCCTCATATACCGCCTTTCCTCTACAATCCGACTCCGAAACAATGGTATCTAGGCATAATTAATTCAATAATATCAATAAAGACTCAATGGTAATATCCCATAGCCTAGATATGAATTTCCTAGCATTCTTCCAAAAATACCAAAATTCGGCACCGGGCACACATGGTCCAAACACGACGCTCGGACCAAAACCCAATCACCCATAACCGCACGAGTTCAAATATGCAATTTGTTTAAAGATTCGACCCCAAATTGAGGTTGAATCACCCAAAATTCTCAAAACCCT